>NW_027182608.1:0-28162 GCF_040807025.1 Struthio camelus
CCTGGCGGCGTCGGCGCGGGCCTCGCCGAGCTCGCCGTGGCCCGCGGCGGACTCCCCGGGCTCGCCCCCGCCCGCCGCGGGCCCTGGCACGTCGGCGCGGGCCTCGCCGAGCTCGCCGTGGCCCGCGGCGGGCTCGGCGGGCTCGCCCCCGCCCGCCGCGGGCCCTGGCGCGTCGGCGCGGGCCTCGCCGAGCTCGCCGTGGCCCGCGCGGGCTCGGCGGGCTCGCCCCCGCCCGCCGCGGGCCCTGGCGCGTCGGCGCGGGCCTCGCCGAGCTCGCCGTGGCCCGCGGCGGGCTCGGCGGGCTCGCCCCCGCCCGCCGCGGGCCCTGGCGCGTCGGCGCGGGCCTCGCCGAGCTCGCCGTGGCCCGCGGCCGGGCTCGGCGGGCTCGCCCCCGCCCGCCCGGGCCCTGGCGTGTCGGCGCGGGCCTCGCCGAGCTCGCCGTGGCCCGCGGCGGGCTCGGCGGGCTCGCCCCCGCCCGCCGCGGGCCCTGGCGCGTCGGCGCGGGCCTCGCCGAGCTCGCCGTGGCCCGCGCCGGGCTCGGCGGGCTCGCCCCCGCCCGCCGCGGGCCCTGGCGCGTCGGCGCGGGCCTCGCCGAGCTCGCCGTGGCCCGCGGCGGGCTCGGCGGGCTCGCCCCCGCCCGCCGCGGGCCCTGGCGCGTCGGCGCGGGCCTCGCCGAGCTCGCCGTGGCCCGCGGCGGGCTCGGCGGGCTCGCCCCCGCCCGCCGCGGGCCCTGGCGCGTCGGCGCGGGCCTCGCCGAGCTCGCCGTGGCCCGCGGCGGGCTCGGCGGGCTCGCCCCCGCCCGCCGCGGGCCCTGGCGCGTCGGCGCGGGCCTCGCCGAGCTCGCCGTGGCCCGCGGCGGGCTCGGCGGGCTCGCCCCCGCCCGCCGCGGGCCCTGGCGCGTCGGGCGCGGGCCTCGCCGAGCTCGCCGTGGCCCGCGGCGGGCTCGGCGGGCTCGCCCCCGCCCGCCGCGGGCCCTGGCGCGTCGGCGCGGGCCTCGCCGAGCTCGCCGTGGCCTGCGCCGGGCTCGGCGGGCTCGCACCCGCCCGCCCCGGGCCCTGGCGCGTCGGCGCGGGCCTCGCCGAGCTCGCCGTGGCCCGCGGCGGGCTCGGCGGGCTCGCCCCCGCCCGCCGCGGGCCCTGGCGCGTCGGCGCGGGCCTCGCCGAGCTCGCCGTGGCCCGCGGCGGGCTCGGCGGGCTCGCCCCCGCCCGCCGCGGGCCCTGGCGCGTCGGCGCGGGCCTCGCCGAGCTCGCCGTGGCCCGCGGCGGGCTCCCGGGCTCGCCCCCGCCCGCCGCGGGCCCTGGGGCGTCGGCGCGGGCCTCGCCGAGCTCGCCGTGGCCCGCGTCGGGCTCGGCGGGTTCGCCCCCGCCCGCCGCGGGCCCTGGCGCGTCGGCGCGGGCCTCGCCGAGCTCGCCGTGGCCCGCGGCGGGCTCGGCGAGCTCGCCCCCGCCCGCCCCGGGCCCTGGCGCGTCGGCGCGGGCCTCGCCGAGCTCGCCGTGGCCCGCGGCGGGCTCGGCGGGCTCGCCCCCGCCCGCCGCGGGCCCTGGCGCGTCGGCGCGGGCCTCGCCGAGCTCGCCGTGGCCCGCGCCGGGCTCGGCGGGCTCGCCCCCGCCCGCCGCGGGCCCTGGCGCGTCGGCGCGGGCCTCGCCGAGCTCGCCGTGGCCCGCGGCGGACTCGGCGGGCTCGCCCCCGTCCGCCGCGGGCCCTGGCACGTCGGCGCGGGCCTCGCCGAGCTCGCCGTGGCCCGCGGCGGGCTCGGCGGGCTCGCCGCCGCCCGCCGCGGGCCCTGGCGCGTCGGCGCGGGCCTCGCCGAGCTCGCCGTGGCCCGCGGCGGGCTCGGCGGGCTCGCCCCCGCCCGCCGCGGGCCCTGGCGCGTCGGCGCGGGCCTCGCCGAGCTCGCCGTGGCCCGCGGCGGGCTCGGCGGGCTCGCCCCCGCCCGCCCCGGGCCCTGGTGTGTCGGCGCGGGCCTCGCCGAGCTCGCCGTGGCCCGCGGCGGGCTCGGCGGGCTCACCCCCGCCCGCCGCGGGCCCTGGCGCGTCGGCGCGGGCCTCGCCGAGCTCGCCGTGGCCCGCGGCGGACTCGGCGGGCTCGCCCCCGCCCGCCGCGGGCCCTGGCGCGTCGGCGCGGGCCTCGCCGAGCTCGCCGTGGCCCGCGGCGGGCTCGGCGGGCTCGCCCCCGCCCGCCCCGGGCCCTGGCGCGTCGGCGCGGGCCTCGCCGAGCTCGCCGTGGCCCGCGGCGGACTCGGCGGGCTCGCCCCCGTCCGCCGCGGGCCCTGGCACGTCGGCGCGGGCCTCGCCGAGCTCGCCGTGGCCCGCGTCGGGCTCGGCGGGCTCGCCGCCGCCCGCCGCGGGCCCTGGCGCGTCGGCGCGGGCCTCGCCGAGCTCGCCGTGGCCCGCGGCGGGCTCGGCGGGCTCGCCCCCGCCCGCCGCGGGCCCTGGCGCGTCGGCGCGGGCCTCGCCGAGCTCGCCGTGGCCCGCGGCGGGCTCGGCGGGCTCGCCCCCCCGCCCGCCCCGGGCCCTGGTGTGTCGGCGCGGGCCTCGCCGAGCTCGCCGTGGCCCGCGGCGGGCTCGGCGGGCTCACCCCCGCCCGCCGCGGGCCCTGGCGCGTCGGCGCGGGCCTCGCCGAGCTCGCCGTGGCCCGCGGCGGACTCGGCGGGCTCGCCCCCGCCCGCCGCGGGCCCTGGCGCGTCGGCGCGGGCCTCGCCGAGCTCGCCGTGGCCCGCGGCGGGCTCGGCGGGCTCGCCCCCGCCCGCCCCGGGCCCTGGCGCGTCGGCGCGGGCCTCGCCGAGCTCGCCGTGGCCCGCGGCGGACTCGGCGGGCTCGCCCCCGCCCGCCGCGGGCCCTGGGGCGTCGGCGCGGGCCTCGCCGAGCTCGCCGTGGCCCGCGGCGGGCTCCCCGGGCTCGCCCCCGCCCGCCGCGGGCCCTGGCGCGTCGGCGCGGGCCTCGCCGAGCTCGCCGTGGCCCGCGGCGGGCTCGGCGGGCTCGCCCCGCCCGCCGCGGGCCCTGGCGCGTCGGCGCGGGCCTCGCCGAGCTCGCCGTGGCCCGCGGCGGGCTCCCGGGCTCGCCCCCCGCCCGCCCCGGGCCCTGGCGCGTCGGCGCGGGCCTCGCCGAGCTCGCCGTGGCCTGCGCCGGGCTCGGCGGGCTCGCCCCCGCCCGCCGCGGGCCCTGGCGCGTCGGCGCGGGCCTCGCCGAGCTCGCCGTGGCCCGCGGCGGGCTCGGCGGGCTCGCCCCCGCCCCGCCGCGGGCCCTGGCGCGTCGGCGCGGGCCTCGCCGAGCTCGCCGTGGCCCGCGCCGGGCTCGGCGGGCTCGCCCCCGCCCACCGCGGGCCCTGGCGCGTCGGCGCGGGCCTCGCCGAGCTCGCCGTGGCCCGCGGCGGGCTCGGCGGGCTCGCCCCCGCCCGCCGCGGGCCCTGGCGCGTCGGCGCGGGCCTCGCCGAGCTCGCCGTGGCCCGCGGCGGGCTCGGCGGGCTCGCCCCCGCCCGCCGCGGGCCCTGGCGCGTCGGCGCGGGCCTCGCCGAGCTCGCCGTGGCCCGCGGCGGGCTCGGCGGGCTCGCCCCCGCCCGCCGCGGGCCCTGGTGTGTCGGCGCGGGCCTCGCCGAGCTCGCCGTGGCCCGCGGCGGGCTCCCCGGGCTCGCCCCCGCCCGCCGCGGGCCCTGGCGCGTCGGCGCGGGCCTCGCCGAGCTCGCCGTGGCCCGCGCCGGGCTCGGCGGGCTCGCCCCCGCCCGCCGCGGGCCCTGGCGCGTCGGCGCGGGCCTCGGCCGAGCTCGCCGTGGCCCGCGGCGGGCTCCCCGGGCTCGCCCCCGCCCGCCGCGGGCCCTGGGGCGTCGGCGCGGGCCTCGCCGAGCTCGCCGTGGCCCGCGTCGGGCTCGGCGGGCTCGCCCCCGCCCGCCGCGGGCCCTGGCGCGTCGGCGCGGGCCTCGCCGAGCTCGCCGTGGCCCGCGGCGGGCTCGGCGGGCTCGCCCCCGCCCGCCCCGGGCCCTGGCGCGTCGGCGCTGGCCTCGCCGAGCTCGCCGTGGCCCGCGCCGGGCTCGGCGGGCTCGCCCCCGCCCGCCGCGGGCCCTGGCGCGTCGGCGCGGCCTCGCCGAGCTCGCCGTGGCCTGCGCCGGGCTCGGCGGGCTCGCCCCCGCCCGCCGCGGGCCCTGGCGCGTCGGCGCGGGCCTCGCCGAGCTCGCCGTGGCCCGCGCCGGGCTCGGCGGGCTCGCCCCCGCCCGCCCCGGGCCCTGGCGCGTCGCGCGGGCCTCGCCGAGCTCGCCGTGGCCCGCGGCGGGCTCGGCGGGCTCGCCCCCGCCCGCCGCGGGCCCTGGCGCGTCGGCGCGGGCCTCGCCGAGCTCGCCGTGGCCCGCGGCGGGCTCGGCGGGCTCGCCCCCGCCCGCCGCGGGCCCTGGCGCGTCGGCGCGGGCCTCGCCGAGCTCGCCGTGGCCCGCGGCGGGCTCCCCGGGCTCGCCCCCGCCCGCCGCGGGCCCTGGCGCGTCGGCGCGGGCCTCGCCGAGCTCGCCGTGGCCCGCGGCGGGCTCGGCGGGCTCGCCCCCGCCCGCCGCGGGCCCTGGCGCGTCGGCACGGGCCTCGCCGAGCTCGCCGTGGCCCGCGGCGGGCTCGGCGGGGTCGCCCCCGCCCGCCCCGGGCCCTGGCGCGTCGGCGCGGGCCTCGCCGAGCTCGCCGTGGCCCGCGGCGGACTCCCCGGGCTCGCCCCGCCCGCCGCGGGCCCTGGCACGTCGGCGCGGGCCTCGCCGAGCTCGCCGTGGCCCGCGGCGGGCTCGGCGGGCTCGCCCCCGCCCGCCGCGGGCCCTGGCGCGTCGGCGCGGGCCTCGCCGAGCTCGCCGTGGCCCGCGCCGGGCTCGGCGGGCTCGCCCCCGCCCGCCGCGGGCCCTGGCGCGTCGGCGCGGGCCTCGCCGAGCTCGCCGTGGCCCGCGGCGGGCTCGGCGGGCTCGCCCCCGCCCGCCGCGGGCCCTGGCGCGTCGGCGCGGGCCTCGCCGAGCTCGCCGTGGCCCGCGGCGGGCTCGGCGGGCTCGCCCCCGCCCGCCCGGGCCCTGGTGTGTCGGCGCGGGCCTCGCCGAGCTCGCCGTGGCCCGCGGCGGGCTCGGCGGGCTCGCCCCCGCCCGCCGCGGGCCCTGGCGCGTCGGCGCGGGCCTCGCCGAGCTCGCCGTGGCCCGCGCCGGGCTCGGCGGGCTCGCCCCCGCCCGCCGCGGGCCCTGGCGCGTCGGCGCGGGCCTCGCCGAGCTCGCCGTGGCCCGCGGCGGCTCGGCGGGCTCGCCCCCGCCCGCCGCGGGCCCTGGCGCGTCGGCGCGGGCCTCGCCGAGCTCGCCGTGGCCCGCGGCGGGCTCGGCGGGCTCGCCCCCGCCCGCCGCGGGCCCTGGCGCGTCGGCGCGGGCCTCGCCGAGCTCGCCGTGGCCCGCGCCGGGCTCGGCGGGCTCGCCCCCGCCCGCCGCGGGCCCTGGCGCGTCGGCGCGGGCCTCGCCGAGCTCGCCGTGGCCCGCGGCGGGCTCGGCGGGCTCGCCCCCGCCCGCCCCGGGCCCTGGCGCGTCGGCGCGGGCCTCGCCGAGCTCGCCGTGGCCCGCGGCGGGCTCGGCGGGCTCGCCCCCGCCCGCCGCGGGCCCTGGCGCGTCGGCGCGGGCCTCGCCGAGCTCGCCGTGGCCTGCGCCGGGCTCGGCGGGCTCGCCCCCGCCCCGCCCCGGGCCCTGGCGCGTCGGCGCGGGCCTCGCCGAGCTCGCCGTGGCCCGCGGCGGGCTCGGCGGGCTCGCCCCCGCCCGCCGCGGGCCCTGGCGCGTCGGCGCGGGCCTCGCCGAGCTCGCCGTGGCCGCGGCGGGCTCGGCGGGCTCGCCCCCGCCCGCCGCGGGCCCTGGCGCGTCGGCGCGGGCCTCGCCGAGCTCGCCGTGGCCCGCGGCGGGCTCCCCGGGCTCGCCCCCGCCCGCCGCGGGCCCTGGGGCGTCGGCGCGGGCCTCGCCGAGCTCGCCGTGGCCCGCGTCGGGCTCGGCGGGTTCGCCCCCGCCCGCCGCGGGCCCTGGCGCGTCGGCGCGGGCCTCGCCGAGCTCGCCGTGGCCCGCGGCGGGCTCGGCGAGCTCGCCCCCGCCCGCCCCGGGCCCTGGCGCGTCGGCGCGGGCCTCGCCGAGCTCGCCGTGGCCCGCGGCGGGCTCGGCGGGCTCGCCCCCGCCCGCCGCGGGCCCTGGCGCGTCGGCGCGGGCCTCGCCGAGCTCGCCGTGCCCGCGCCGGGCTCGGCGGGCTCGCCCCCGCCCGCCGCGGGCCCTGGCGCGTCGGGCGCGGGCCTCGCCGAGCTCGCCGTGGCCCGCGGCGGACTCGGCGGGCTCGCCCCCGTCCGCCGCGGGCCCTGGCACGTCGGCGCGGGCCTCGCCGAGCTCGCCGTGGCCCGCGGCGGGCTCGGCGGGCTCGCCGCCGCCCGCCGCGGGCCCTGGCGCGTCGGCGCGGGCCTCGCCGAGCTCGCCGTGGCCCGCGGCGGGCTCGGCGGGCTCGCCCCCGCCCGCCGCGGGCCCTGGCGCGTCGGCGCGGGCCTCGCCGAGCTCGCCGTGGCCCGCGGCGGGCTCGGCGGGCTCGCCCCGCCCGCCCCGGGCCCTGGTGTGTCGGCGCGGGCCTCGCCGAGCTCGCCGTGGCCCGCGGCGGGCTCGGCGGGCTCACCCCCGCCCGCCGCGGGCCCTGGCGCGTCGGCGCGGGCCTCGCCGAGCTCGCCGTGGCCCGCGGCGGACTCGGCGGGCTCGCCCCCGCCCGCCGCGGGCCCTGGCGCGTCGGCACGGGCCTCGCCGAGCTCGCCGTGGCCCGCGGCGGGCTCGGCGGGCTCGCCCCCGCCCGCCCCGGGCCCTGGCGCGTCGGCGCGGGCCTCGCCGAGCTCGCCGTGGCCCGCGGCGGACTCGGCGGGCTCGCCCCCGCCCGCCGCGGGCCCTGGCGCGTCGGCGCGGGCCTCGCCGAGCTCGCCGTGGCCCGCGGCGGACTCCCCGGGCTCGCCCCCGCCCGCCGCGGGCCCTGGCACGTCGGCGCGGGCCTCGCCGAGCTCGCCGTGGCCCGCGGCGGCTCCCCGGGCTCGCCCCCGCCCGCCGCGGGCCCTGGCGCGTCGGCGCGGGCCTCGCCGAGCTCGCCGTGGCCCGCGGCGGGCTCGGCGGGCTCGCCCCCCGCCGCCGCGGGCCCTGGCGCGTCGGCGCGGGCCTCGCCGAGCTCGCCGTGGCCCGCGGCGGGCTCGGCGGGCTCGCCCCCGCCCGCCCCGGGCCCTGGCGCGTCGGCGCGGGCCTCGCCGAGCTCGCCGTGGCCCGCGCCGGGCTCGGCGGGCTCGCCCCCGCCCGCCGCGGGCCCTGGCGCGTCGGCGCGGGCCTCGCCGAGCTCGCCGTGGCCCGCGGCGGGCTTGGCGGGCTCGCCCCCGCCCGCCGCGGGCCCTGGCGCGTCGGCACGGGCCTCGCCGAGCTCGCCGTGGCCCGCGGCGGGCTCCCCGGGCTCGCCCCCCGCCCGCCGCAGGCCCTGGGGCGTCGGCGCGGGCCTCGCCGAGCTCGCCGTGGCCCGCGGCGGGCTCCCCGGGCTCGCCCCCGCCCGCCGCGGGCCCTGGCGCGTCGGCGCGGGCCTCGCCGAGCTCGCCGTGGCCCGCGGCGGGCTCGGCGGGCTCGCCCCCGCCCGCCGCGGGCCCTGGCGCGTCGGCACGGGCCTCGCCGAGCTCGCCGTGGCCCGCGCCGGGCTCGGCGGGCTCGCCCCCGCCCGCCCCGGGCCCTGGCGCGTCGGCGCGGGCCTCGCCGAGCTCGCCGTGGCCTGCGCCGGGCTCGGCGGGCTCGCCCCCGCCCGCCGCGGGCCCTGGCGCGTCGGCGCGGGCCTCGCCCGAGCTCGCCGTGGCCCGCGGCGGGCTCGGCGGGCTCGTCCCCGCCCGCCGCGGGCCCTGGCGCGTCGGCGCGGGCCTCGCCGAGCTCGCCGTGGCCCGCGCCGGGCTCGGCGGGCTCGCCCCCGCCCACCGCGGGCCCTGGCGCGTCGGCGCGGGCCTCGCCGAGCTCGCCGTGGCCCGCGGCGGGCTCGGCGGGCTCGCCCCGCCCGCCGCGGGCCCTGGCGCGTCGGCGCGGCCTCGCCGAGCTCGCCGTGGCCCGCGGCGGGCTCGGCGGGCTCGCCCCCGCCCGCCGCGGGCCCTGGCGCGTCGGCGCGGGGCCTCGCCGAGCTCGCCGTGGCCCGCGGCGGGCTCGGCGGGCTCGCCCCCGCCCGCCGCGGGCCCTGGTGTGTCGGCGCGGGCCTCGCCGAGCTCGCCGTGGCCCGCGGCGGGCTCCCGGGCTCGCCCCCGCCCCGCCGCGGGCCCTGGCGCGTCGGCGCGGGCCTCGCCGAGCTCGCCGTGGCCCGCGCCGGGCTCGGCGGGCTCGCCCCCGCCCGCCGCGGGCCCTGGCGCGTCGGCGCGGGCCTCGCCGAGCTCGCCGTGGCCCGCGCGGGCTCGGCGGGGTCGCCGCCGCCCGCCCCGGGCCCTGGCGCGTCGGCGCGGGCCTCGCCGAGCTCGCCGTGGCCCGTGGCGGACTCCCCGGGCTCGCCCCCGCCCGCCGCGGGCCCTGGCATGTCGGCGCGGGCCTCGCCGAGCTCGCCGTGGCCGCGGCGGGCTCGGCGGGCTCGCCCCCGTCCGCCGCGGGCCCTGGCACGTCGGCGCGGGCCTCGCCGAGCTCGCCGTGGCCCGCGGCGGGCTCGGCGGGCTCGCCGCCGCCCGCCGCGGGCCCTGGCGCGTCGGCGCGGGCCTCGCCGAGCTCGCCGTGGCCCGCGCCGGGCTCGGCGGGCTCGCCCCCGCCCGCCGCGGGCCCTGGCGCGTCGGCGCGGGCCTCGCCGAGCTCGCCGTGGCCCGCGGCGGGCTCGGCGGGCTCGCCCCCGCCCGCCCCGGGCCCTGGCGCGTCGGCGCGGGCCTCGCCGAGCTCGCCGTGGCCCGCGGCGGGCTCGGCGGGCTCGCCCCCGCCCGCCGCGGGCCCTGGCGCGTCGGCGCGGGCCTCGCCGAGCTCGCCGTGGCCCGCGCCGGGCTCGGCGGGCTCACCCCCGCCCGCCGCGGGCCCTGGCGCGTCGGCGCGGGCCTCGCCGAGCTCGCCGTGGCCCGCGCCGGGCTCGGCGGGCTCGCCCCCGCCCGCCGCGGGCCCTGGCGCGTCGGCGCGGGCCTCGCCGAGCTCGCCGTGGCCCGCGGCGGGCTCCCCGGGCTCGCCCCCGCCCGCCGCGGGCCCTGGGGCGTCGGCGCGGGCCTCGCCGAGCTCGCCGTGGCCCGCGTCGGCTCGCGGGCTCGCCCCCGCCCGCCGCGGGCCCTGGCGCGTCGGCGCGGGCCTCGCCGAGCTCGCCGTGGCCCGCGGCGGGCTCGGCGAGCTCGCCCCCGCCCGCCGCGGGCCCTGGCGCGTCGGCGCGGGCCTCGCCGAGCTCGCCGTGGCCCGCGCCGGGCTCGGCCGGGCTCGCCCCCGCCCGCCCCGGGCCCTGGCGCGGCGGCGCGGGCCTCGCCGAGCTCGCCGTGGCCCGCGGCGGGCTCGGCGGGCTCGCCCCCGCCCGCCGCGGGCCCTGGCGCGTCGGCGCGGGCCTCGCCGAGCTCGCCGTGGCCCGCGGCGGACTCGGCGGGCTCGCCCCCGCCCGCCCCGGCCCTGGCACGTCGGCGCGGGCCTCGCCGAGCTCGCCGTGGCCCGCGGCGGGCTCGGCGGGCTCGCCCCCGCCCGCCCCGGGCCCTGGCGCGTCGGCGCGGGCCTCGCCGAGCTCGCCGTGGCCCGCGCCGGGCTCGGCGGGCTCGCCCCCGCCCGCCGCGGGCCCTGGCGCGTCGGCGCGGGCCTCGCCGAGCTCGCCGTGGCCCGCGGCGGGCTTGGCGGGCTCGCCCCCGCCCGCCGCGGGCCTGGCGCGTCGGCGCGGGCCTCGCCGAGCTCGCCGTGGCCGCGGCGGGCTCCCCGGGCTCGCCCCCCCGCCCGCCGCGGGCCCTGGGGCGTCGGCGCGGGCCTCGCCGAGCTCGCCGTGGCCGCGTCGGGCTCGGCGGGCTCGCCCCCGCCCGCCGCGGGCCCTGGCGCGTCGGCGCGGGCCTCGCCGAGCTCGCCGTGGCCCGCGTCGGGCTCGGCGGGCTCGCCCCCCGCCCGCCGCGGGCCCTGGCGCGTCGGCGCTGGCCTCGCCGAGCTCGCCGTGGCCCGCGCCGGGCTCGGCGGGCTCGCCCCGCCCGCCCCCGGGCCCTGGCGCGTCGGCGCGGGCCTCGCCGAGCTCGCCGTGGCCCGCGGCGGGCTCGGCGGGCTCGCCCCCGCCCGCCGCGGGCCCTGGCGCGTCGGCGCGGGCCTCGCCGAGCTCGCCGTGGCCCGCGGCGGGCTCGGCGGGCTCGCCCCCGCCCGCCGCGGGCCTGGCGCGTCGGCGCGGGCCTCGCCGAGCTCGCCGTGGCCCGCGGCGGGCTCGGCGGGCTCGCCCCCGCCCGCCGCGGGCCTGGCGCGTCGGCGCGGGCCTCGCCGAGCTCGCCGTGGCCCGCGGCGGACTCCCGGGCTCGCCCCCGCCCGCCGCGGGCCCTGGCACGTCGGCACGGGCCTCGCCGAGCTCGCGTGGCCCGCGGCGGCTCGGCGGGCTCGCCCCCGCCCGCCGCGGGCCCTGGCGCGTCGGCGCGGGCCTCGCCGAGCTCGCCGTGGCCCGCGGCGGACTCCCGGGCTCGCCCCCGCCCGCCCCGGGCCCTGGCACGTCGGCGCGGGCCTCGCCGAGCTCGCCGTGGCCCGCGGCGGGCTCCCCGGGCTCGCCCCCCGCCCGCCGCGGGCCCTGGCGCGTCGGCGCGGGCCTCGCCGAGCTCGCCGTGGCCCGCAGCGGGCTCGGCGGGCTCGCCCCCGCCCGCCCCGGGCCCTGGTGTGTCGGCGCGGGCCTCGCCGAGCCGCCGTGGCCCGCGGCGGGCTCGGCGGGCTCGCCCCCGCCCGCCGCGGGCCCTGGCGCGTCGGCGCGGGCCTCGCCGAGCTCGCCGTGGCCCGCGGCGGGCTCCCCGGCTCGCCCCCCGCCCGCCGCGGGCCCTGGCGCGTCGGCGCGGGCCTCGCCGAGCTCGCCGTGGCCCGCGGCGGGCTCCCCGGGCTCGCCCCCGCCCGCCGCGGGCCCTGGCGCGTCGGCGCGGGCCTCGCCGAGCTCGCCGTGGCCCGCGGCGGGCTCGGCGGGCTCGCCCCCGCCCCGCGGGCCC
This sequence comes from Struthio camelus, assembly GCF_040807025.1. Taxonomy (NCBI): domain Eukaryota; kingdom Metazoa; phylum Chordata; class Aves; order Struthioniformes; family Struthionidae; genus Struthio; species Struthio camelus. Next base: position 11,085 of record NW_027182608.1, read on the forward strand.
TGGCGCGTCGGCACGGGCCTCGCCGAGCCTCGCCGTGGCCCGCGGCGGGCTCGGCGGCTCGCCCCCCCGCCCGCCCCGGGCCCTGGCGCGTCGGCGCGGGCCTGGGCCTCGCCGAGCTCGCCGTGGCCCGCGGCGGGCTCGGCGGGCTCGCCCCCGCCCGCCGCGGGCCCTGGCACGTCGGCGCGGGCCTCGCCGAGCTCGCCGTGGCCCGCGGCGGGCTCGGCGGGCTCGCCCCCGCCCGCCGCGGGCCCTGGCGCGTCGGCGCGGGCCTCGCCGAGCTCGCCGTGGCCCGCGCCGGGCTCGGCGGGCTCGCCCCCGCCCGCCGCGGGCCCTGGCGCGTCGGCGCGGGCCTCGCCGAGCTCGCCGTGGCCCGCGGCGGGCTCGGCGGGCTCGCCCCCGCCCGCCGCGGGCCCTGGCGCGTCGGCGCGGGCCTCGCCGAGCTCGCCGTGGCCCGCGGCGGGCTCGGCGGGCTCGCCCCCGCCCGCCCCGGGCCTTGGTGTGTCGGCGCGGGCCTCGCCGAGCTCGCCGTGGCCCGCGGCGGGCTCGGCGGGCTCGCCCCCGCCCGCCGCGGGCCCTGGCGCGTCGGCGCCTGCCTCGCCGAGCTCGCCGTGGCCCGCGGCGGGCTCGGCGGGCTCGCCCCCGCCCGCCGCGGGCCCTGGCGCGTCGGCGCGGGCCTCGCCGAGCTCGCCGTGGCCCGCGGCGGGCTCCCCGGGCTCGCCCCCGCCCGCCGCGGGCCCTGGCGCGTCGGCGCGGGCCTCGCCGAGCTCGCCGTGGCCCGCGGCGGGCTCGGCGGGCTCGCCCCCGCCCGCCGCGGGCCCTGGCGCGTCGGCGCGGGCCTCGCCGAGCTCGCCGTGGCCCGCGGCGGGCTCGGCGGGCTCGCCCCCGCCCGCCCCGGGCCCTGGTGTGTCGGCGCGGGCCTCGCCGAGCTCGCCGTGGCCCGCGGCGGGCTCGGCGGGCTCGCCCCCGCCCGCCGCGGGCCCTGGCGCGTCGGCGCGGGCCTCGCCGAGCTCGCCGTGGCCCGCGGCGGGCTCGGCGGGCTCGCCCCCGCCCGCCGCGGGCCCTGGCGCGTCGGCGCGGGCCTCGCCGAGCTCGCCGTGGCCTGCGCCGGGCTCGGCGGGCTCGCCCCCGCCCGCCCCGGGCCCTGGCGCGTCGGCGCGGGCCTCGCCGAGCTCGCCGTGGCCCGCGCCGGGCTCGGCGGGCTCGCCCCCGCCCGCCGCGGGCCCTGGCGCGTCGGCGCGGGCCTCGCCGAGCTCGCCGTGGCCCGCGGCGGGCTTGGCGGGCTCGCCCCCGCCCGCCGCGGGCCCTGGCGCGTCGGCACGGGCCTCGCCGAGCTCGCCGTGGCCCGCGCCGGGCTCCCCGGGCTCGCCCCCCGCCCGCCGCGGGCCCTGGCGCGTCGGCGCGGGCCTCGCCGAGCTCGCCGTGGCCCGCGTCGGGCTCGGCGGGCTCGCCCCCGCCCGCCGCGGGCCCTGGCGCGTCGGCGCGGGCCTCGCCGAGCTCGCCGTGGCCCGCGGCGGGCTCGGCGGGCTCGCCCCCGCCCGCCGCGGGCCCTGGCGCGTCGGCACGGGCCTCGCCGAGCTCGCCGTGGCCCGCGCCGGGCTCGGCGGGCTCGCCCCCGCCCGCCGCGGGCCCTGGCGCGTCGGCGCGGGCCTCGCCGAGCTCGCCGTGGCCCGCGGCGGGCTCGGCGGGCTCGCCCCCGCCCGCCGCGGGCCCTGGCGCGTCGGCGCGGGCCTCGCCGAGCTCGCCGTGGCCCGCGGCGGGCTCGGCGGGCTCGCCCGCCCGCCGCGGGCCCTGGCGCGTCGGCGCGGGCCTCGCCGAGCTCGCCGTGGCCCGCGGCGGGCTCGGCGGGCTCGCCCCCGCCCGCCGCGGGCCCTGGCGCGTCGGCGCGGGCCTCGCCGAGCTCGCCGTGGCCCGCGGCAGGCTCGGCGGGCTCGCCCCCGCCCGCCGCGGGCCCTGGCGCGTCGGCGCGGGCCTCGCCGAGCTCGCCGTGGCCCGCGGCGGGCTCGGCGGGCTCGCCCCCGCCCGCCGCGGGCCCTGGCGCGTCGGCGCGGGCCTCGCCGAGCTCGCCGTGGCCCGCGGCGGGCTCGGCGGGCTCGCCCCCGCCCGTCGCGGGCCCTGGAGCGTCGGCGCGGGCCTCGCCGAGCTCGCCGTGGCCCGCGGCGGGCTCGGCGGGCTCGCCCCCGCCCGCCGCGGGCCCTGGCGCGTCGGCGCGGGCCTCGCCGAGCTCGCCGTGGCCCGCGGCGGGCTCGGCGGGCTCGCCCCCGCCCGCCGCGGGCCCTGGCGCGTCGGCGCGGGCCTCGCCGAGCTCGCCGTGGCCCGCGGCGGGCTCGGCGGGGTCGCCCCCGCCCGCCCCGGGCCCTGGCGCGTCGGCGCGGGCCTCGCCGAGCTCGCCGTGGCCCGCGGCGGACTCCCCGGGCTCGCCCCGCCCGCCGCGGGCCCTGGCATGTCGGCGCGGGCCTCGCCGAGCTCGCCGTGGCCCGCGGCGGGCTCGGCGGGCTCGCCCCCGCCCGCCGCGGGCCCTGGCGCGTCGGCGCGGGCCTCGCCGAGCTCGCCGTGGCCCGCGGCGGGCTCGGCGGGCTCGCCCCCGCCCGCCGCGGGCCCTGGCGCGTCGGCGCGGGCCTCGCCGAGCTCGCCGTGGCCCGCGCCGGGCTCGGCGGGCTCACCCCCGCCCGCCGCGGGCCCTGGCGCGTCGGCGCGGGCCTCGCCGAGCTCGCCGTGGCCCGCGGCGGGCTCGGCGGGCTCGCCCCCGCCCGCCCCGGGCCCTGGTGTGTCGGCGCGGGCCTCGCCGAGCTCGCCGTGGCCCGCGGCGGGCTCGGCGGGCTCGCCCCCGCCCGCCGCGGGCCCTGGCGCGTCGGCGCGGGCCTCGCCGAGCTCGCCGTGGCCCGCGCCGGGCTCGGCGGGCTCGCCCCCGCCCGCCGCGGGCCCTGGCGCGTCGGCGCGGGCCTCGCCGAGCTCGCCGTGGCCCGCGGCGGGCTCGGCGGGCTCGCCGCCGCCCGCCGCGGGCCCTGGCGCGTCGGCGCGGGCCTCGCCGAGCTCGCCGTGGCCCGCGGCGGGCTCGGCGGGCTCGCCCCCGCCCGCCGCGGGCCCTGGCGCGTCGGCGCGGGCCTCGCCGAGCTCGCCGTGGCCCGCGGCGGGCTCGGCGGGCTCGCCCCGGCCCGCGGCGGGCCCTGGCGCGTCGGCGCGGGCCTCGCCGAGCTCGCCGTGGCCCGCGGCGGGCTCGGCGGGCTCGCCCCCGCCCGCCCCGGGCCCTGGCGCGTCGGCGCGGGCCTCGCCGAGCTCGCCGTGGCCCGCGGCGGGCTCGGCGGGCTCGCCCCCGCCCGCCGCGGGCCCTGGCGCGTCGGCGCGGGCCTCGCCGAGCTCGCCGTGGCCTGCGCCGGGCTCGGCGGGCTCGCCCCCGCCCGCCCCGGGCCCTGGCGCGTCGGCGCGGGCCTCGCCGAGCTCGCCGTGGCCTGCGCCGGGCTCGGCGGGCTCGCCCCCGCCCGCCGCGGGCCCTGGCGCGTCGGCGCGGGCCTCGCCGAGCTCGCCGTGGCCCGCGGCGGGCTTGGCGGGCTCGCCCCCGCCCGCCGCGGGCCCTGGCGCGTCGGCGCGGGCCTCGCCGAGCTCGCCGTGGCCCGCGGCGGGCTCCCCGGGCTCGCCCCCCGCCCGCGCGGGCCCTGGGGCGTCGGCGCGGGCCTCGCCGAGCTCGCCGTGGCCCGCGTCGGGCTCGGCGGGCTCGCCCCCGCCCGCCGCGGGCCCTGGCGCGTCGGCGCGGGCCTCGCCGAGCTCGCCGTGGCCCGCGGCGGGCTCGGCGAGCTCGCCCCCGCCCGCCGCGGGCCCTGGCGCGTCGGCGCGGGCCTCGCCGAGCTCGCCGTGGCCCGCGGCGGGCTCGGCGGGCTCGCCCCCGCCCGCCGCGGGCCCTGGCGCGTCGGCGCGGGCCTCGCCGAGCTCGCCGTGGCCCGCGCCGGGCTCGGCGGGCTCGCCCCCGCCCGCCGCGGGCCCTGGCGCGTCGGCGCGGGCCTCGCCGAGCTCGCCGTGGCCCGCGGCGGACTCGGCGGGCTCGCCCCCGTCCGCCGCGGGCCCTGGCACGTCGGCGCGGGCCTCGCCGAGCTCGCCGTGGCCCGCGGCGGGCTCGGCGGGCTCGCCGCCGCCCGCCGCGGGCCCTGGCGCGTCGGCGCGGGCCTCGCCGAGCTCGCCGTGGCCCGCGCCGGGCTCGGCGGGCTCGCCCCCGCCCGCCGCGGGCCCTGGCGCGTCGGCGCGGGCCTCGCCGAGCTCGCCGTGGCCCGCGGCGGGCTCGGCGGGCTCGCCCCCGCCCGCCCCGGGCCCTGGCGCGTCGGCGCGGGCCTTGCCGAGCTGGCCGTGGCCCGCGGCGGGCTCGGCGGGCTCGCCCCCGCCCGCCGCGGGCCCTGGCGTGTCGGCGCGGGCCTCGCCGAGCTCGCCGTGGCCCGCGCCGGGCTCGGCGGGCTCACCCCCGCCCGCCGCGGGCCCTGGCGCGTCGGCGCGGGCCTCGCCGAGCTCGCCGTGGCCCGCGCCGGGCTCGGCGGGCTCGCCCCCGCCCGCCGCGGGCCCTGGCGCGTCGGCGCGGGCCTCGCCGAGCTCGCCGTGGCCCGCGGCGGGCTCCCCGGGCTCGCCCCCGCCCGCCGCGGGCCCTGGGGCGTCGGCGCGGGCCTCGCCGAGCTCGCCGTGGCCCGCGTCGGGCTCGGGCGGGCTCGCCCCGCCCGCCGCGGGCCCTGGCGCGTCGGCGCGGGCCTCGCCGAGCTCGCCGTGGCCCGCGGCGGGCTCGGCGAGCTCGCCCCCGCCCGCCGCGGGCCCTGGCGCGTCGGCGCGGGCCTCGCCGAGCTCGCCGTGGCCCGCGGCGGGCTCGGCGGGCTCGCCCCCGCCCGCCGCGGGCCCTGGCGCGTCGGCGCGGGCCTCGCCGAGCTCGCCGTGGCCCGCGCCGGGCTCGGCGGGCTCGCCCCCGCCCGCCGCGGGCCCTGGCGCGTCGTCGCGGGCCTCGCCGAGCTCGCCGTGGCCCGCGGCGGACTCGGCGGGCTCGCCCCCGTCCGCCGCGGGCCCTGGCACGTCGGCGCGGGCCTCGCCGAGCTCGCCGTGGCCCGCGGCGGGCTCGGCGGGCTCGCCGCCGCCCGCCGCGGGCCCTGGCGCGTCGGCGCGGGCCTCGCCGAGCTCGCCGTGGCCCGCGCCGGGCTCGGCGGGCTCGCCCCCGCCCGCCGCGGGCCCTGGCGCGTCGGCGCGGGCCTCGCCGAGCTCGCCGTGGCCCGCGCCGGGCTCGGCGGGCTCGCCCCCGCCCGCCGCGGGCCCTGGCGCGTCGTCGCGGGCCTCGCCGAGCTCGCCGTGGCCCGCGGCGGACTCGGCGGGCTCGCCCCCGTCCGCCGCGGGCCCTGGCACGTCGGCGCGGGCCTCGCCGAGCTCGCCGTGGCCCGCGGCGGGCTCGGCGGGCTCGCCGCCGCCCGCCGCGGGCCCTGGCGCGTCGGCGCGGGCCTCGCCGAGCTCGCCGTGGCCCGCGCCGGGCTCGGCGGGCTCGCCCCCGCCCGCCGCGGGCCCTGGCGCGTCGGCGCGGGCCTCGCCGAGCTCGCCGTGGCCCGCGGCGGACTCGGCGGGCTCGCCCCCGCCCGCCGCGGGCCCTGGCGCGTCGGCGCGGGCCTCGCCGAGCTCGCCGTGGCCCGCGCCGGGCTCGGCGGGCTCGCCCCCCGCCCGCCGCGGGCCCTGGCGCGTCGGCGCGGGCCTCGCCGAGCTCGCCGTGGCCCGCGGCGGACTCCCCGGGCTCGCCCCCGCCCGCCGCGGGCCCTGGCACGTCGGCGCGGGCCTCGCCGAGCTCGCCGTGGCCCGCGGCGGGCTCCCCAGGCTCGCCCCCGCCCGCCGCGGGCCCTGGCGCGTCGGCGCGGGCCTCGCCGAGCTCGCCGTGGCCCGCGCCGGGCTCGGCGGGCTCGCCCCCCGCCCGCCGCGGGCCCTGGCGCGTCGGCGCGGGCCTCGCCGAGCTCGCCGTGGCCCGCGGCGGGCTCGGCGGGCTCGCCCCCGCCCGCCGCGGGCCCTGGCGCGTCGGCGCGGGCCTCGCCGAGCTCGCCGTGGCCCGCGGCGGGCTCGGCGGGCTCGCCCCCGCCCGCCCCGGGCCCCTGGCGTGTCGGCGCGGGCCTCGCCGAGCTCGCCGTGGCCCGCGGCGGGCTCGGCGGGCTCGCCCCCGCCCGCCGCGGGCCCTGGCGCGTCGGCGCGGGCCTCGCCGAGCTCGCCGTGGCCCGCGGCGGGCTCGGCGGGCTCGCCCCCGCCCGCCGCGGGCCCTGGCGCGTTGGCGCGGGCCTCGCCGAGCTCGCCGTGGCCCGCGGCGGGCTCCCCGGGCTCGCCCCCGCCCGCCCCGGGCCCTGGCGCGTCGGCGCGGGCCTCGCCGAGCTCGCCGTGGCCCGCGTCGGGCTCGGCGGGCTCGCCCCCGCCCGCCGCGGGCCCTGGCGCGTCGGCACGGGCCTCGCCGAGCTCGCCGTGGCCCGCGGCGGGCTCGGCGGGCTCGCCCCCGCCCGCCCCGGGCCCTGGTGTGTCGGCGCGGGCCTCGCCGAGCTCGCCGTGGCCCGCGGCGGGCTCGGCGGGCTCGCCCCCGCCCGCCGCGGGCCCTGGCGCGTCGGCGCGGGCCTCGCCGAGCTCGCCGTGGCCTGCGCCGGGCTCGGCGGGCTCGCCCCCGCCCGCCGCGGGCCCTGGCGCGTCGGCGCGGGCCTCGCCGAGCTCGCCGTGGCCCTGCGCCGGGCTCGGCGGGCTCGCCCCCGCCCGCCGCGGGCCCTGGCGCGTCGGCGCGGCCTCGCCGAGCTCGCCGTGGCCCGCGGCGGGCTCCCCGGGCTCGCCCCCGCCCGCCGCGGGCCCTGGCGCGTCGGCGCGGGCCTCGCCGAGCTCGCCGTGGCCCGCGGCGGAGCTCCCCGGGCTCGCCCCCGCCCGCCGCGGGCCCTGGGGCGTCGGCGCGGGCACTAGCGCGCGAGCTCGCCGTGGCCCGCGGCGGGCTCGGCGGCTCGCCCCCGCCCGCCGCGGGCCCTGGCGCGTCGGCGCGGGCCTCGCCGAGCTCGCCGTGGCCCGCGGCGGGCTCGGCGGGCTCGCCCCCGCCCGCCGCGGGCCCTGGCGCGTCGGCGCTGGGCCGTGGCCCGCGCCGGGCTCGGCGGGCTCGCCCCCGCCCGCCGCGGGCCCTGGCGCGTCGGCGCGGGCCTCGCCGAGCTCGCCGTGGCCTGCGCCGGGCTCGGCGGGCTCGCCCCCGCCCGCCGCGGGCCCTGGCGCGTCGGCGCGGCCTCGCCGAGCTCGCCGTGGCCCGCGCCGGGCTCGGCGGGGTGGCCCCCGCCCGCCCCGGGCCCTGGCGCGTCGGCGCGGGCCTCGCCGAGCTCGCCGTGGCCCGCGGCGGGCTCGGCGGGCTCGCCCCCGCCCGCCGCGGGCCCTGGCGCGTCGGCGCGGGCCTCGCCGAGCTCGCCGTGGCCCGCGCCGGGCTCGGCGGCTCGCCCCCGCCCGCCGCGGGCCCTGGCGCGTCGGCGCGGGCCTCGCCGAGCTCGCCGTGGCCTGCGCCGGGCTCGGCGGGCTCGCCCCCGCCCGCCCCGGGCCCTGGCGCGTCGGCGCGGGCCTCGCCGAGCTCGCCGTGGCCCGCGCCGGGCTCGGCGGGCTCGCCCCCGCCCGCCGCGGGCCCTGGCGCGTCGGCGCGGGCCTCGCCGAGCTCGCCGTGGCCCGCGGCGGGCTCGGCGGGCTCGCCCCCGCCCGCCGCGGGCCCTGGCGCGTCGGCGCGGGCCTCGCCGAGCTCGCCGTGGCCCGCGGCGGGCTCGGCGGGCTCGCCCCCGCCCGCCGCGGGCCCTGGTGTGTCGGCGCGGGCCTCGCCGAGCTCGCCGTGGCCTGCGCCGGGCTCGGCGGGCTCGCCCCCGCCCGCCGCGGGCCCTGGCGCGTCGGCGCGGGCCTCGCCGAGCTGGCCGTGGCCCGCGGCGGGCTCGGCGGGCTCGCCCCCGCCCGCCGCGGGCCCTGGCGCGTCGGCGCGGGCCTCGCCGAGCTCGCCGTGGCCCGCGCCGGGCTCGGCGGGCTCGCCCCCGCCCGCCGCGGGCCCTGGCGCGTCGGCGCGGGCCTCGCCGAGCTCGCCGTGGCCCGCGGCGGGCTCGGCGGCTCGCCCCCGCCCGCCGCGGGCCCTGGCGCGTCGGCGCGGGCCTCGCCGAGCTCGCCGTGGCCTGCGCCGGGCTCGGCGGGCTCGCCCCCGCCCGCCCCGGGCCCTGGCGCGTCGGCGCGGGCCTCGCCGAGCTCGCCGTGGCCTGCGCCGGGCTCGGCGGGCTCGCCCCCGCCCGCCGCGGGCCCTGGCGCGTCGGCGCGGGCCTCGCCGAGCTCGCCGTGGCCCGCGGCGGGCTCGGCGGGCTCGCCCCCGCCCGCCGCGGGCCCTGGCGCGTCGGCGCGGGCCTCACCGAGCTCGCCGTGGCCCGCGCCGGGCTCGGCGGGCTCGCCCCCGCCCGCCGCGGGCCCTGGCGCGTCGGCGCGGGCCTCGCCGAGCTCGCCGTGGCCTGCGCCGGGCTCGGCGGGCTCGCCCCCGCCCGCCGCGGGCCCTGGCGCGTCGGCGCGGGCCTCGCCGAGCTCGCCGTGGCCCGCGCCGGGCTCGGCGGGCTCGCCCCCGCCCGCCCCGGGCCCTGGCGCGTCGGCGCGGGCCTCGCCGAGCTCGCCGTGGCCCGCGGCGGGCTCGGCGGGCTCGCCCCCGCCCGCCGCGGGCCCTGGCGCGTCGGCGCGGGCCTCGCCGAGCTCGCCGTGGCCCGCGCCGGGCTCGGCGGGCTCGCCCCCGCCCGCCGCGGGCCCTGGCGCGTCGGCGCGGGCCTCGCCGAGCTCGCCGTGGCCCGCGCCGGGCTCGGCGGGCTCGCCCCCGCCCGCCGCGGGCCCTGGTGTGTCGGCGCGGGCCTCGCCGAGCTCGCCGTGGCCCGCGGCGGGCTCGGCGGGCTCGCCCCCGCCCGCCGCGGGCCCTGGCGCGTCGGCGCGGGCCTCGCCGAGCTCGCCGTGGCCCGCGGCGGGCTCGGCGGGCTCGCCCCCGCCCGCCGCGGGCCCTGGCGCGTCGGCGCGGGCCTCGCCGAGCTCGCCGTGGCCCGCGGCGGGCTCGGCGGGCTCGCCCCCGCCCGCCGCGGGCCCTGGCGCGTCGGCGCGGGCCTCGCCGAGCTCGCCGTGGCCCGCGGCGGGCTCGGCGGGCTCGCCCCCGCCCGCCGCGGGCCCTGGCGCGTCGGCGCGGGCCTCGCCGAGCTCGCCGTGGCCCGCGGCGGGCTCGGCGGGCTCGCCCCCGCCCGCCGCGGGCCCTGGCGCGTCGGCGCGGGCCTCGCCGAGCTCGCCGTGGCCCGCGGCGGGCTCGGCGGGCTCGCCCCCGCCCGCCGCGGGCCCTGGCGCGTCGGCACGGGCCTCGCCGAGCTCGCCGTGGCCCGCGGCGGGCTCGGCGGGCTCGCCCCCGCCCGCCCCGGGCCCTGGCGCGTCGGCGCGGGCCTCGCCGAGCTCGCCGTGGCCCGCGGCGGACTCCCCGGGCTCGCCCCCGCCCGCCGCGGGCCCTGGCACGTCGGCACGGGCCTCGCCGAGCTCGCCGTGGCCCGCGGCGGGCTCGGCGGGCTCGCCCCCGCCCGCCGCGGGCCCTGGCGCGTCGGCGCGGGCCTCGCCGAGCTCGCCGTGGCCCGCGCCGGGCTCGGCGGGCTCGCCCCCGCCCGCCGCGGGCCCTGGCGCGTCGGCGCGGGCCTCGCCGAGCTCGCCGTGGCCCGCGCCGGGCTCGGCGGGCTCGCCCCCGCCCGCCGCGGGCCCTGGCGCGTCGGCGCGGGCCTCGCCGAGCTCGCCGTGGCCCGCAGCGGGCTCGGCGGGCTCGCCCCCGCCCGCCCCGGGCCCTGGTGTGTCGGCGCGGGCCTCGCCGAGCTCGCCGTGGCCCGCGGCGGGCTCGGCGGGCTCGCCCCCGCCCGCCGCGGGCCCTGGCGCGTCGGCGCGGGCCTCGCCGAGCTCGCCGTGGCCCGCGGCGGGCTCCCCGGGCTCGCCCCCGCCCGCCGCGGGCCCTGGCGCGTCGGCGCGGGCCTCGCCGAGCTCGCCGTGGCCCGCGGCGGGCTCCCCGGGCTCGCCCCCGCCCGCCGCGGGCCCTGGCGCGTCGGCGCGGGCCTCGCCGAGCTCGCCGTGGCCCGCGGCGGGCTCGGCGGGCTCGCCCCCGCCCGCCGCGGGCCCTGGCGCGTCGGCACGGGCCTCACCGAGCTCGCCGTGGCCCGCGGCGGGCTCGGCGGGCTCGCCCCCGCCCGCCCCGGGCCCTGGCGCGTCGGCGCGGGCCTCGCCGAGCTCGCCGTGGCCCGCGGCGGGCTCGGCGGGCTCGCCCCCGCCCGCCGCGGGCCCTGGCGCGTCGGCGCGGGCCTCGCCGAGCTCGCCGTGGCCCGCGGCGGGCTCGGCGGCTCGCCCCCGCCCCGCCGCGGGCCCTGGTGTGTCGGCGCGGGCCTCGCCGAGCTCGCCGTGGCCCGCGGCGGGCTCGGCGGGCTCGCCCCCGCCCGCCGCGGGCCCTGGCGCGTCGGCGCCTGCCTCGCCGAGCTCGCCGTGGCCCGTGGCGGGCTCGGCGGGCTCGCCCCCGCCCGCCGCGGGCCCTGGCGCGTCGGCGCGGGCCTCGCCGAGCTCGCCGTGGCCCGCGGCGGGCTCCCCGGGGCTCGCCCCCGCCCGCCGCGGGCCCTGGCGCGTCGGCGCGGGCCTCGCCGAGCTCGCCGTGGCCCGCGGCAGGCTCGGCGGGCTCGCCCCCGCCCGCCGCGGGCCCTGGCACTTCGGCGCGGGCCTCGCCGAGCTCGCCGTGGCCCGCGGCGGGCTCGGCGGGCTCGCCCCCGCCCGCCCCGGGCCCTGGTGTGTCGGCGCGGGCCTCGCCGAGCTCGCCGTGGCCCGCGGCGGGCTCGGCGGGCTCGCCCCCGCCCGCCGCGGGCCCTGGCGCGTCGGCGCGGGCCTCGCCGAGCTCGCCGTGGCCCGCGGCGGGCTCGGCGGGCTCGCCCCCGCCCGCCGCGGGCCCTGGCGCGTCGGCGCGGGCCTCGCCGAGCTCGCCGTGGCCTGCGGCCGGGCTTGGCGGGCTCGCCCCCGCCCGCCCCGGGCCCTGGCGCGTCGGCGCGGGCCTCGCCGAGCTCGCCGTGGCCCGCGCCGGGCTCGGCGGGCTCGCCCCCGCCCGCCGCGGGCCCTGGCGCGTCGGCGCGGGCCTCGCGAGCTCGCCGTGGCCCGCGGCGGGCTTGGCGGGCTCGCCCCCGCCCGCCGCGGGCCCTGCGCGTCGGCACGGGCCTCGCCGAGCTCGCCGTGCCCGCGGCGGGCTCCCCGGGCTCGTCCCCGCCCGCCGCGGGCCCCTGGGGCGTCGCGCGGGCCTCGCCGAGCTCGCCGTGGCCCGCGTCGGGCTCGGCGGGCTCGCCCCCGCCCGCCCCGGGCCCTGGCGGGCCTCGCCGAGCTCGCCGTGGCCCGCGGCGGGCTCGGCGGGCTCGCCCCCGCCCGCCGCGGGCCCTGGCGCGTCGGCGCGGGCCTCGCCGAGCTCGCCGTGGCCCGCGGCGGGCTCGGCGGGCTCGCCCCCGCCCGCCCCGGGCCCTGGTGTGTCGGCGCGGGCCTCGCCGAGCTCGCCGTGGCCCGCGGCGGGCTCGGCGGGCTCGCCCCCGCCCGCCGCGGGCCCTGGCGCGTCGGCGCGGGCCTCGCCGAGCTCGCCGTGGCCCGCGGCGGGCTCGGCGGGCTCGCCCCCGCCCGCCGCGGGCCCTGGCGCGTCGGCGCGGGCCTCGCCGAGCTCGCCGTGGCCTGCGCCGGGCTCGGCGGGCTCGCCCCCGCCCGCCCCGGGCCCTGGCGCGTCGGCGCGGGCCTCGCCGAGCTCGCCGTGGCCCGCGCCGGGCTCGGCGGGCTCGCCCCCGCCCGCCGCGGGCCCTGCCGCGTCGGCGCGGGCCTCGCCGAGCTCGCCGTGGCCCGCGGCGGCTTGGCGGGCTCGCCCCCGCCCGCCGCGGGCCTGGCGCGTCGGCACGGGCCTCGCCGAGCTCGCCGTGGCCCGCGGCGGGCTCCCCGGGCTCGCCCCCGCCCGCCGCGGGCCCTGGGGCGTCGGCGCGGGCCTCGCCGAGCTCGCCGTGGCCCGCGTCGGGCTCGGCGGGCTCGCCCCCGCCCGCCCCGGGCCCTGGCGCGTCGGCGCGGGCCTCGCCGAGCTCGCCGTGGCCCGCGCCGGGCTCGGCGGGCTCGCCCCCGCCCGCCGCGGGCCCTGGCGCATCGGCGCTGGCCTCGCCGAGCTCGCCGTGGCCCGCGCCGGGCTCGGCGGGCTCGCCCCCGCCCGCCGCGGGCCCTGGCGCGTCGGCGCGGGCCTCGCCGAGCTCGCCGTGGCCTGCGCCAGGCTCGGCGGGCTCGCCCCCGCCCGCCGCGGGCCCTGGCGCGTCGGCGCGGGCCTCGCCGAGCTCGCCGCGGCCCGCGCCGGGCTCGGCGGGCTCGCCCCCGCCCGCCGCGGGCCCTGGCGCGTCGGCGCGGGCCTCGCCGAGCTCGCCGTGGCCCGCGGCGGCTCGGCGGGCTCGCCCCCGCCCGCCGTGGGCCCTGGCGCGTCGGCGCGGGCCTCGCCGAGCTCGCCGTGGCCCGCGGCGGGCTCGGCGGGCTCGCCCCCGCCCGCCGCGGGCCCTGGCGCGTCGGCGCGGGCCTCGCCGAGCTCGCCGTGGCCCGCGGCGGGCTCGGCGGGCTCGCCCCCGCCCGCCGCGGGCCCTGGCGCGTCGGCGCGGGCCTCGCCGAGCTCGCCGTGGCCTACGCCGGGCTCGGCGGGCTCGCCCCCGCCCGCCGCGGGCCCTGGCACGTCGGCGCGGGCCTCGCCGAGCTCGCCGTGGCCCGCGGCGGGCTTGGCGGGCTCGCCCCCGCCCGCCGCGGGCCCTGGCGCGTCGGCGCGGGCCTCGCCGAGCTCGCCGTGGCCCGCGGCGGGCTCCCCGGGCTCGCCCCGCCCGCGCGGCCCTGGCGCGTCGGCGCGGGCCTCGCCGAGCTCGCCGTGGGCCCGCGTCGGCTCGGCGGGCTCGCCCCCGCCCGCCGCGGGCCCTGGCGCGTCGGCGCGGGCCTCGCCGAGCTCGCCGTGGCCCGCGGCGGGCTCGGCGGGCTCGCCCCCGCCCGCCGCGGGCCCTGGCGCGTCGGCGCTGGCCTCGCCGAGCTCGCCGTGGCCCGCGCCGGGCTCGGCGGGCTCGCCCCGCCCGCCGCGGGCCCTGGCGCGTCGGCGCGGCCTCGCCGAGCTCGCCGTGGCCTGCGCCGGCTCGGCGGGCTCGCCCCCGCCCGCCGCGGGCCCTGGCGCGTCGGCGCGGGCCTCGCCGAGCTCGCCGTGGCCCGCGCCGGGCTCGGCGGGCTCGCCCCCGCCCGCCCCGGGCCCTGGCGCGTCGGCGCGGGCCTCGCCGAGCTCGCCGTGGCCCGCGGCGGGCTCGGCGGGCTCGCCCCCGCCCGCCGCGGGCCCTGGCGCGTCGGCGCTGGCCTCGCCGAGCTCGCCGTGGCCCGCGGCGGGCTCGGCGGGCTCGCCCCCCGCCCGCCCCGGGCCCTGGTGTGTCGGCGCGGGCCTCGCCGAGCTCGCCGTGGCCCGCGGCGGGCTCCCCGGGCTCGCCCCCGCCCGCCGCGGGCCCTGGCGCATCGGCGCTGGCCTCGCCGAGCTCGCCGTGGCCCGCGCCGGGCTCGGCGGGCTCGCCCCCGCCCGCCGCGGGCCCTGGCGCGTCGGCGCGGGCCTCGCTGAGCTCGCCGTGGCCTGCGCCAGGCTCGGCGGGCTCGCCCCCGCCCGCCGCGGGCCCTGGCGCGTCGGCGCGGCCTCGCCGAGCTCGCCGTGGCCCGCGGCGGGCTCCCCGGGCTCGCCCCCGCCCGCCGCGGGCCCTGGCGCGTCGGCGCGGGCCTCGCCGAGCTCGCCGTGGCCCGCGGCGGGCTCCCGGGCTCGCCCCCGCCCGCCGCGGGCCCTGGGGCGTCGGCGCGGGCCTCGCCGAGCTCGCCGTGGCCCGCGCCGGGCTCGGCGGGCTCGCCCCCGCCCGCCGCGGGCCCTGGCGCGTCGGCGCGGGCCTCGCTGAGCTCGCCGTGGCCTGCGCCAGGCTCGGCGGGCTCGCCCCCGCCCGCCGCGGGCCCTGGCGCGTCGGCGCGGGCCTCGCCGAGCTCGCCGTGGCCCGCGGCGGGCTCCCCGGGCTCGCCCCCGCCCGCCGCGGGCCCTGGCGCGTCGGCGCGGGCCTCGCCGAGCTCGCCGTGGCCCGCGGCGGGCTCCCCGGGCTCGCCCCCGCCCGCCGCGGGCCCTGGGGCGTCGGCGCGGGCCTCGCCGAGCTCGCCGTGGCCCGCGTCGGGCTCGGCGGGCTCGCCCCCGCCCGCCGCGGGCCCTGGCGCGTCGGCGCGGGCCTCGCCGAGCTCGCCGTGGCCCGCGGCGGGCTCGGCGGGCTCGCCCCGCCCGCCGCGGGCCCTGGCGCGTCGGCGCTGGCCTCGCCGAGCTCGCCGTGGCCCGCGCCGGGCTCGGCGGGCTCGCCCCCGCCCGCCGCGGGCCCTGGCGCGTCGGCGCGGGCCTCGCCGAGCTCGCCGTGGCCTGCGCCGGGCTCGGCGGGCTCGCCCCCGCCCGCCGCGGGCCCTGGCGCGTCGGCGCGGGCCTCGCCGAGCTCGCCGTGGCCCGCGCCGGGCTCGGCGGGCTCGCCCCCGCCCGCCCCGGGCCCTGGCGCGTCGGCGCGGGCCTCGCCGAGCTCGCCGTGGCCCGCGGCGGGCTCGGCGGGCTCGCCCCCGCCCGCCGCGGGCCCTGGCGCGTCGGCGCGGGCCTCGCCGAGCTCGCCGTGGCCCGCGGCGGGCTCGGCGGGCTCGCCCCCGCCCGCCGCGGGCCCTGGCGCGTCGGCGCGGGCCTCGCCGAGCTCGCCGTGGCCCGCGGCGGGCTCCCCGGGCTCGCCCCCGCCCGCCGCGGGCCCTGGCGCGTCGGCGCGGGCCTCGCAGAGCTCGCCGTGGCCCGCGGCGGGCTCGGCGGGCTCGCCCCCGCCCGCCGCGGGCCCTGGCGCGTCGGCACGGGCCTCGCCGAGCTCGCCGTGGCCCGCGCGGGCTCGGCGGGCTCGCCCCGGCCGCCCGCCCGGGCCCTGGCGCGTCGGCGCGGGCCTCGCCGAGCTCGCCGTGGCCCGCGGCGGACTCCCCGGGCTCGCCCCCGCCCGCCGCGGGCCCTGGCACGTCGGCGCGGGCCTCGCCGAGCTCACCGTGGCCCGCGGCGGGCTCGGCGGGCTCGCCCCCGCCCGCCGCGGGCCCTGGCGCGTCGGCGCGGGCCTCGCCGAGCTCGCCGTGGCCCGCGCCGGGCTCGGCGGGCTCGCCCCCGCCCGCCGCGGGCCTGGCGCGTCGGCGCGGGCCTCGCCGAGCTCGCCGTGGCCCGCGGCGGGCTCGGCGGGCTCGCCCCCGCCCGCCGCGGGCCCTGGCGCGTCGGCGCGGGCCTCGCCGAGCTCGCCGTGGCCCGCGGCGGGCTCGGCGGGCTCGCCCCCGCCCGCCCCGGGCCCTGGTGTGTCGGCGCGGGCCTCGCCGAGCTCGCCGTGGCCCGCGGCGGGCTCGGCGGGCTCGCCCCCGCCCGCCCCGGGCCCTGGCGCGTCGGCGCGGGGCCTCGCCGAGCTCGCCGTGGCCCGCGGCGGGCTCGGCGGGCTCGCCCCCGCCCGCCGTGGGCCCTGGCGCGTCGGCGCGGGCCTCGCCGAGCTCGCCGTGGCCCGCGGCGGGCTCGGCGGGCTCGCCCCCGCCCGCCGCGGGCCCTGGCGCGTCGGCGCGGCCTCGCCGAGCTCGCCGTGGCCCGCGGCGGGCTCGGCGGGCTCGCCCCCGCCCGCCCGGGCCCTGGCGCGTCGGCGCGGGCCTCGCCGAGCTCGCCGTGGCCTACGCCGGGCTCGGCGGGCTCGCCCCCGCCCGCCGCGGGCCCTGGCACGTCGGCGCGGGCCTCGCCGAGCTCGCCGTGGCCCGCGCCGGGCTTGGCGGGCTCGCCCCCGCCCGCCGCGGGCCCTGGCGCGTCGGCGCGGGCCTCGCCGAGCTCGCCGTGGCCCGCGGCGGGCTCCCCGGGGCTCGCCCCCGCCCGCCGCGGGCCCTGGCGCGTCGGCGCGGGCCTCGCCGAGCTCGCCGTGGCCCGCGTCGGGCTCGGCGGGCTCGCCCCCGCCCGCCGCGGGCCCTGGCGCGTCGGCGCGGGCCTCGCCGAGCTCGCCGTGGCCCGCGGCGGGCTCGGCGGGCTCGCCCCCGCCCGCCCGCGGGCCCTGGCGCGTCGGCGCTGGCCTCGCCGAGCTCGCCGTGGCCCGCGCCGGGCTCGGCGGGCTCGCCCCCGCCCGCCGCGGGCCCTGGCGCGTCGGCGCGGGCCTCGCCGAGCTCGCCGTGGCCTGCGCCGGCTCCGGCGGGCTCGCCCCCGCCCGCCGCGGGCCCTGGCGCGTCGGCGCGGGCCTCGCCGAGCTCGCCGTGGCCCGCGCCGGGCTCGGCGGGCTCGCCCCCGCCCGCCCCGGGCCCGGCGCGTCGGCGCGGCCTCGCCGAGCTCGCCGTGGCCCGCGGCGGCTCGGCGGGCTCGCCCCCGCCCGCCGCGGGCCCTGGCGCGTCGGCGCTGGCCTCGCCGAGCTCGCCGTGGCCCGCGGCGGGCTCGGCGGGCTCGCCCCCGCCCGCCGCGGGCCCTGGTGTGTCGGCGCGGGCCTCGCCGAGCTCGCCGTGGCCCGCGGCGGGCTCCCCGGGCTCGCCCCCGCCCGCCGCGGGCCCTGGCGCATCGGCGCTGGCCTCAGCCGAGCTCGCCGTGGCCCCGCCGGGCTCGGCGGGCTCGCCCCCGCCCGCCGCGGGCCCTGGCGCGTCGGCGCGGGCCTCGCTGAGCTCGCCGTGGCCTGCGCCAGGCTCGGCGGGCTCGCCCCCGCCCGCCGCGGGCCCTGGCGCGTCGGCGCGGGCCTCGCCGAGCTCGCCGCGGCCCGCGCCGGGCTCGGCGGGCTCGCCCCCGCCCGCCGCGGGCCCTGGCGCGTCGGCGCGGGCCTCGCCGAGCTCGCCGTGGCCCGCGCCGGGCTCGGCGGGGCTCGCCCCCGCCCGCCGCGGGCCCTGGCGCGTCGGCGCGGGCCTCGCCGAGCTCGCCGTGGCCCGCGGCGGGCTCGGCGGGCTCGCCCCCGCCCGCCGCGGGCCCTGGCGCGTCGGCGCGGGCCTCGCCGAGCTCGCCGTGGCCCGCGGCGGGCTCGGCGGCTCGCCCCCGCCCGCCCCGGGCCCTGGCGCGTCGGCGC
>NW_027182609.1:0-40260 GCF_040807025.1 Struthio camelus
CGGCTCCTGGCTGCCCTTCCCACCCACTCTTGCTGCCCCACTCTTGCTGCTCCCCACAACATACTCTTTGGAGCAGCAGTCCCATCACCAATGGTGCAGAAGCACTCGAGCTGTGGCACAGGAAATCCTCTTCTCCCAAATAGGCAGCATAGTATCAGACCCCCAAGTGGCTGAGCTCCCTTTTTCATCCAGCTCTGACTCTGCATGCAGCATTACCTGGCTAGGGGTCCAGATCCAAAGCTCTCCTCTCACCTTCACATTGGCTGTTAGGAAAGAGTTTCTGCTGAGGTGATACGGTCACCTTTTGTACCTGCAAGCTCCTGGGGATCTGCTCAGGTCCCCTCATCCCTTACCAAGGCTTTCTTGGCTGTAGTCAGGCGTTGAGTCCCAGGTAGAGATGGGCAGTCAGGTCAGCAGGATGGGGACAGGGTCAGGTCAGGACCCCAGAGGTGCAGGGTCAGGCACAGGCATGTCCACAGTGTAATGCAGGCATGACCCAAGGACAAGGGGAGCAGCTCCCTGACAAGGGGGACGAGGTCCTGCAATGAGGCTGGTTGCTCTCTATCTCCTCTTGTGCCCACGAGATCCCCCTCCCTGGCTGCCTGCAAACCCTCCATGCCCACCCCGCTGCCCAGCACACCACGACAGCCCTGGCCCTGCAGCCCCTCCAGCACCTCCTGCTGCCCCGGGGACAGAGCCACCTGCCCCGAGCTGGTGCCCAGAGAAGCCTGTTTCTCGTTCTCATTTTCTCTCTCTGACTGCTGCCCTGCTTTTCTCCTGGGACATCTCTGCTCCCCAGAGAGCCTTTCCCCAGGCCAGTGTGTCCGTGCTGGCCTGGCTGATCCTACACCCCCCCACCCTGTGCACCCCACAGGGCCCCAGGCTGGTAGTGCTGCTCCTCAGGGTGAGCAGGCTGTGGGACCATGGAGTCATCAGGTGACTCCTGACTCGGCCCTGGCAGAGCAGGTCGGGGTGGGAAGCAGACCCCATTGGACAGGGATCATCACCAGTGACACTACTGCCCTGTGTCTGTGCTCATGGATGGTGCTCAGAGTGACGCCCAGGGCATTGCCCAAGGCAGGAGATGTGTTTGGGTGTGCACTGTGGTGTCCGGCCTGTGGTGTTTCACTGAGGGTGCAAGAATCACTCTCCTGTCCCCCTTCCCTGCACCTCCTGGGTCCCCCCTGCCTCTCTGGGCACTGCAGAGCCCTCGGTTCCCCAAGCATACCTGGATTTACTGCTGTACCTTCTGGTTACTCCACTGTGGACCATCCTTGATTTTTGGAGGCTCCACCCACTGCCCACCCCAGGCACACGCTGTCCCTGGATATCCCCTGAGCTCTTCTGGGGATCTCCTGGAGATTCCCCTCCACAACGATGGGCAGCTCTCATCAGCACTGTCACCTGTGGGAGACCCCCAGGCAGCTAGTTCAGAGACCATACACTATCTCTGCTGGACATCAGGAGATGATCCCTGAATCCAGTCCTCAGTGCCTAACAGATCACCCAGGGCCTCTGAGCTCATCCCTTGGATCCCATGGAGTTCACAAGCAAAGGCGCATACCCTTTCATGGTGCAAACCCTTGGGCATATTTTTGACTCCAGTTTCGGAAGAAAAGCTAGAATTCAGGCATGTCACGAGGGAGATCCTATTTAATATAGGAAATTGATTCTGGAAGCCAGGTCTGGCACAAGTTCAGGGGAGGGATCTGAATCCCACTCCATCCCCGGGGCTTCTAAACTGGCATGAGATGCCCAGATGGACTCACCTGAATGAAAACCTGAACTATGGGAGAATGAACTCCCTTCTTGCCCCCTCTCTAGGAGTCCTGCCTAGGTAAGAGGCAGGAAGAGGGGCTTCCAGAGTGGGACGTTTCCCCCTCTAGCAGGTGACCATCCTCTAGTGAGATATATTGTATTGCTGGAATCAGTCTTCCTTTGGTGTTCAGAGAGGGATCACTGGTGATTATTTTGGTCTACTTCAATGAACATTTCCCAGGAGGAGGGAGCCCAAGGGACAGAGAACTTCTGCCTTTAATTGGGCCACTGTTGCTGAAGGGGTCCAGGCTCCTGAGACAGAAGGAGGAACCTGGCAGCAGTGCCCATGTGTCCAGCTGTGTGCAGGAGCAGCTCCTCTGCCAAGAGCAGCAGGGCTGTGGGCACTGCCCGCTGCTGCTGAGAGGAGCTGAGAGAAGGCAGAGAGAAGTGAAGGGCAGTGTGGAGTGGGAGGACAGCTGACAGTTCACTGTGGGAGAAATCTTCCCAGCCCTGAACATGGTAATTCTCTGACTGAAGGACAACACTACTGCGGTTCCTGGAGGGGGTCTTGTGAACCCAGCTCACCCCATGACAAGTTTTTTAAAGATCGCTCTCCCGGCTTCTCCAGTGCATGGGAGGAGGAGATGCTTTAGAGCAGAGATTCCCTGGCACACAGAAGGCAGCTCAGCAAACCCCTTCCACCCCATCTCTACCTACAGCAGCACCAACATCACCTTTATGGACTTCCTCAGGGTTTATGTGACCTCCTTCTTAGGACCTGCAAGCACAAAGATGCCCCTGACCAGGTCCCAGACCGGGAAGATTTCTGTACGGCTGCACTGAGCCCACGGAGGGTGGGATGGGGTCTGTGATCACTGAGAGGGAAAGCTGGCAGCAGAGGCAACTCCAGGCAGCAGAGATGGGCAGGGAAAGAGAAGGAACTGCTAGAAGATTCATCATGGGGGGATGGATTTGGGCAAGTCATGGTCAGTCCCTCCGACACAAGCATTTTCCTCTGAGCAAGCCTCCCCGATCTCCTCTCCCACCCAGCAGAGCCTCTGCCCTGACAGCGAAGGGGTCCAGGGCATGAGCTGCCTCCTCTGCAGCCAGACCTCCGGCAGGAGGAGAGGGGCATCTCTCCTGCCACCGGTTCATTTCGTGCTCCCCAACAAAGGGGCTCGGAGCACCTGCCCTGCAATGTTTTCCTCAGCAAGGCAGCATGCCCAGGTGGGCAAGGTGAAGGCTTTTGTGAGTGCCCGTCCGTCTCTCTCCTTGCCTCCCTCAGCAGCAGGATCATGGTGCTGCCCCTTGTTTCCCCTCCTGCCCATGCTGCTCCTGTTCCTCTCTCAGGCTCCCGGGGGTTGGGGGGTTTCAGCAGCAGTTCAGACACTGACACTGCAAGTTGTGCAACAGAGGGGTGTGAATGGGAGTGAGTCATCCCCAGCTCCCTTCGGAGCTGTGAGGCTGCAGAAAATGCACCCTGTGGGGCTGGGAAATAAGCTGCCCTTGTCCCGCTCTTCATCACCATCTCCATATGTGGGCTGAGAGAGAAGACTTTGGAAATCTTCCCTTACCGCCTGAAGTCCTCCACTCTCCGCTCCGTCCAGTTTCTCTCTGAGAGGCACTTGTGAGGGTGAGTGTCCTTCAGCGGAGAGAGGTGCGAGTGCAGGGCAGTGAGGGGCAGGACTCCTTGGCAGACCAGATCCCGTGACTCTGTACAAAGTCAATGAGCCCTTTTTTCCCCTTGGGATGCCCAAGTGCTCATGCTGAGAGCAACTGAAAGGCCAAAGATTTCTGCTCTGTCAAAGAATGCCGCCACGGTGAGAGGGAGGCACCTAAAAGCTAAATAAATAATCAGACTCCTCTGCTGAAGGTTATTTTCCAGAGAAAACAGGTATCTAAACGTTGACCTGCCCTTCCACATAAGGAGTGGACGTAACCTGCTGCAGCATGTGCACCTCAGAGCTAGTGACCTCCCCCTCCCACCACAGTGCCTGGAGAAAGAGCACACATGGTAAATGGGCGTGAGGACAGGGTCTCAGGATCTCATTGGGACGAAGATGTCTAGAAAGGGTCGGGTCAGCCCCTGCCTTCACTTGACTGTTCCTCTCCCTTGCTGGAGTGGGAGCTGGTGTGACTGATCCGGACACAGACACCTCTGTCCAAGAGGGCAAGGCTGGGGGAGATGAATCCCTCCCAAGGATCTTCCCTTTCCGAGACAGCTGGCATGCGTGCTTGACAGAGTCCAATAGTGTCTGACCAGGGTCTTTTTGATGTTCCACACCTGGAGAGTGTAATGTTTAATATCAGAATTTATTCTTTGATGATATTTGATGTTACACGGGGGTTTGGATTCAGCAGAGTGATACAGCAGTGTACTGAAATCACAGTACAAGTGTAAGTTACGCTTAGCAAAATGCAGCAATTGCAATATGCAGTTTAATCACAATAAAAATGTGATCCCTGTTACCAGTCTCTATAATATGCTCACCGTCACGACCCTGGGTGTCCCCAGTCACTGGGAAGGAGTATGTGGGTTGAAACCAGCTCAAGTCTGTTGGTCCCTTGGCAATTCTTCTGTTAGTTGGTCAGGTGTTGAACTCTGTGTTGGGCTGAGCCACACACACACTTCTCCCCGTACAGATCTGGCTGACTCAGGGAGACATTCACACGCCTTTGATGAACTCAGGCAGAACCATTTACACCAGTTGATCCACTCCCTGGCCCGTCTCCCCTGAGCCTTCTTCCATTGTAGGGCTTTACTGGTCAGGCGCAGTGCTATATTCATCTCTCCTTATGGTAAATAGAGAAATTTCCCCCTGGGTCACTGGACCAAGTCTCCTTAACGCCACTCATGACACCCAAGCCCCTCCTATCCTCACCTGGGAATGTTTGGCATTTCCCTCATTGACACCCCCTGGCCGAGCAGAAGTGACCCCGGTGGAGATCATCAGCAGCGGCCACTGCTCTGCAAGGCACACTCAGGCAGTGCAAATTAGCACTCAAGACAAGGAACTGGATGAAGGAAAAGGACAAAGGGCATGTGGGAGGCTCCAAGAGAAGGGCAAAAGGTTTGGCTCACAGAAGACTGCTCTAAATTGTCACTGCCTTTTCCTTCTTGGACAGGTCCCCATTCCCAGAGGGAGTAAAATGTCCAACAGCAGCTCTCCCAAAGAGTTCCTCCTCCTGGCCTTTGCAGACACACGGGAGCTGCAGCTCTTGCACTTCTCGCTCTTCCTGGGCATCTACCTGGCTGCCCTCCTGGCCAACGGCCTCATCATCACCACCGTAGCCTGCGACCACCACCTCCACACCCCCATGTACTTCTTCCTCCTCCACCTCGCCCTCCTCGACCTGGCCTCCATCTCTACCACTGTCCCCAAATCCATAGCCAACTCCCTGAGGGACACCAGGACCATTTCCTACTTGGGATGTGCTGCCCAGGTCTTCCTATTTTTCTTTACAGTTGGAGCTGAGTGTTCTCTTCTCACTGTCATGGCCTATGACCGCTACGTTGCCATCTGCAGACCCCTGCACTACGGGACCCTCATGGGCACCAGAGCTTGTGTCAAGATGGCAGCAGCTGCCTGGGTCAGTGGTTTTCTCTATGCTCTCCTGCACACTGTAAATACATTTTCCATACCTCTCTGCCAAGGCAATGTCCTGGACCAGTTCTTCTGTGAGGTTCCCCAACTCCTCAAGCTCTCCTGCTCACAATCCTACCTCCGGGAAGTGGGGCTTATTGCGGTTAGTATTTTTTTATTCTCTGGTTGTTCTCTTTTCATTGTGCTGTCCTACGTGCAGATCTTCAGAGCTGTGCTGAGGATGCCCTCTGAGCAGGGAAGGCACAAAGCCTTCTCCATGTGCCTCCCGCACCTGGCCGTGGTCTCCCTCTTTGTCAGCACCTCATTTTTTGCCTACCTGAAGCCCCCCTCCATGTCCTCCCCAGCTCTGGATCTGGTGGTGGCTGTTGTGTACTCGGTGGTGCCTCCAGCAGTGAACCCGCTCATCTACAGCATGAGGAACAAGGAGCTCAAGGAGGCCCTGAGGAAACTCTTTCAATGGGTACACTGTCAGCACCAGTAACTGTCCCATGTGCATCTCCTCCTCATTCCCAGGGCATCTGGCATCAAGGCTACATGTCGTTCTTTTTTTATTATTGTTTTCCTTACTTTCTCTGATCCATTCTTGCAAAAAGAATAAAAAGTTTTGGTTTGTGCCAATTCTCCTCAGAAACCTCTCATTTGAATATAACCCAGAGACCATGATGATATCCTGCCCCTGGGGTAGACCAACGCTCTCCAGGGATCTGGGCTGGGGTTTGCCTGCCTGGGCTGCAGCTGTGCAGAAAAGGACGTGGGATGAACACATCTGGTTAGGACCTGTGTTTCTATATTCAGGAAAACATCATCACCATAAGAGTAACCTGCTTCATCTTTTAAACACCTTCCTTTAATGCCAGCCCTCAGAAGCCTAGAAAGTAGAAGACGGTCTCTTACGGAAGTCTGCTGAAGGAAATCGGTGGAGTTGTCTTCCCAGAGTTATTGGATCACAAGAAGGAAGTTACCTTCCTCACCTGTTGTCGTGGGAGGCCCAGGAGGGGCGGCTGAGCCAACCACAGAGCATCCTCACGCTCTGGTCCCCGCAGCGCTCCACGCTACGGGAAGGTTTGGGGTGGTGCTATAGGTGTCCCTGTCGCTTATGAATGGGTCACAATTAACAGCCAGAAACCAATCACAAAGCTTAATATGCATCACTGGTAGCAATAACAATTAAAAACTAGTAATAACAACAATAATAGCAACAATATACAGTTAATTAATCAGTGACCATACATTCAGCCCCCCACACAACATGGAACAGGAGTATTTACAATATCTACAAGTACCCCTATGTGTACATGAGCTCAAAGCGGTGAGGGGAAAGGTGCCTGGTGGTTACGCCGCTGGGGGGTATACTCACACGTCCACCGCTGTTAATGGCAGGGGGATCCCCAGCTGCCGGACCCAGCGTCCCAGATGAGGGGGCACGGCGGCGCTGGCTGTCCCGCAGCCTGCCGGGGAGGGGATCTTCCCTCGGTGGAGGGGCAGAGCCTTGGAGAAGGCTGCCCGGTGCCTTCAAACCTTGAGCAAGGCCGCCGAGGCTGCTGCTTCCCCAGCCGCTGCAGGGAATTCATCTCTCTCCTCCTCTCCACCGCCGTCGGCTGTGCTCGCGTGTGCCCCTTTTATACCCATCCCGCTTTGGGACGGCAGGCAAGGGATGGGGTGAATTTGTCTAGACCGCCGCTCTTAGTGGTCCGGTTCTGATCCTGAATTATAACGTGGACCTGTTTGCAGACCACTTTGTGGACTCACCTTCCTTCTGGAATATTCTGCGTGGTTGACAGGTGTGGGGGGCTTCGAGGGCCCATGTTAGCCCTCCACCAATGATTTTAAATTGTGGCAGTGGGAGATTTCTGCGGGCTAACCGGGGTCAGAGAGAGGACAGGGTGATTGACACCTTACACCCATTGCTCAATAAAACCTATCTTCCTCAGTTTTCCCCTAAACCAAACCTTCCATGGCACCCAGGCTGAGGGCGTTTGTACATGTTTGAGCTGCAGCACCTCAGCTGTGGCACCAGGGCTGAGAGCAGCCTTATGACAGGGAAACCTGTTACTGAGTGCCCAGGACATCATGTACGCAAAGGCTTTGCTTCCTAGCAGACACATGCAGGAGCGAATGGCACATGGCTGTGTAATGCTGATGAAGAGAGCAAACCCTGTAGTCCCCAAAGCCAGAGAGAAACACAGCTGGGCCGTGCAGCCCTGGGGTAGGAGAGGGGTTTGCTGCGCCGGGTGACTCCGAAGCAGCTTGGGGCCTGTGACAGAGGTGAAGGGGCTGTCCAGGAGGGGCAAGCTGCTGCTGAGAAGGTGCCTGGGGTAGGGCAGTCTTGGATGCAGCCATGCTGCGGACATCATTGGCATGTTTGCTGTTGATATCATCAGGTGAGAAGGTTCAGGAAGAGGAGAACCATCAGGGTTTGAGAGCATAGGCACACGAGTGGAGACTCTGGTGTGATGTGCCTCCCAGTCCTGCAGCACCCCTGGGTGTCGCTGGGAAGGACCTTGCCTCCATGCCATGGTGTTGGTGTTCACTTGCTGGCACATAGGCCGCAAAACCGTTCGAGACATCCTGTGGGGTCTGCCACAAACTCACTCCACCAGCCCATGGCTTCCCTGGAGGTCCTGTGTGGTATGTGCCAGCCACTTGCGGTTCCTGCTGGGCACCGCTGGCCCCTGGCACAGCACTAGAGGCCTTTTTTATTGCCTGAAAATGAGAGCCCTGAATTAATGGAAGTGCCTGCAAAGCCGGGACATGCATATGTCTTTGTGGTGACTTGAGCTGCAGTGTACACAGCTGGTGGAGCCTGGAGAGCAACCTAGCTCTCCTTCTGGTGAACACCTCCTTTTATTCAGCTGAACAGCACTGCATGTGCAGTGGAAACACATGGCTAAGGAAGGTTCAGACACTGAAAATATTTGGTGTAGTTTCAGGTGGCCAAGGGAACCCACCCCACCACCCCTCTGGCCCACAGCTGAGGCTCAGGCAGGATGTGGGTGTCTCAGAATTGCTCCATCACAGCTGGCACACACACACACACAGGACTTGGACCAAGCCTGGAAGCTCAGCCATCACCAGGGCTTTGGGTGTGAGCTGCTGACTCTCCTCTCCACCCCTATTGCTCATGGTGGCAGCTCAGACAAGGGCTTGCATGCAGGCACCTGTTTTGGGCACAGCTGAGCTGAGGCCAGAGGGATCCCACCTGCTAGGGGGTTGTGGGCTGCCTGGGAGGGAGCTGAATCCCCCTGCTGCCCAAGGCCTGCCAAGCTGACATGAACCACCTGCATTTCCTCCTCTGAATCCCTGCCCTGTGCAGGGGAAATGACCCCCTCCCTCTCCCTCTCCCTGTCCCTCTCCCTGTCCCTGCCCAGGTCTGCTGCCTGGTGCTGGGCCAGGAATAGGGCTTGAGAGAGGGGAACATGTCCCCCTCTCTCCACCTCTGTCCCCTGATGGGATCAAGCACACTGCTGAAATCAGTCTCCCTCCACAGTCCAGAGAGGGACTGGAGGTGAAGAGCACACTTGCAAGAGCATTTCCCAGAGGGGACCGTGCTGCCGCTCAGGAGCTGTGAGCCTTGGAGCCCCAGGACAATCACGAGGGAGCCCGAGGGGCAGAGGAAGTCACGCCTGCAGCTGTGTCCCTGCTCCTGAGTGGGGCCAGGCTCCTGGGAGAGAGGGAGCTGGTGGCACCATGGCAGCAGTGCCCATGTGCCCAGCTGTGTGCAGGAGCAGCTCCTCTGCCAAGAGCAGCAGGGCTGTGGGCACTGCCTGCTGCTGCTGAGAGGAGCTGCGAGAAGGCAGAGAGAAGTGGAAGGCAGTGTGGAGTGGGAGGAGAGAGGAGAGCTCCTTGTGGGAGACATCTTCCCAGCCGTTTGCTGGGAGGTGTAATCCCAGGGCTGAGCCTCTTCACCATCACACTGAAGGGTGACAACACCTGCAAGGAAGCTCAGCAAGTGCCTTCACCACCCCTCAGCCTACAGGCACCACCTTGCCAGTCTCATGGGAGATCTTCTGGTCTGCTGTTTAGCTCCTGCACACAGGGAGATGCTGCTGGGCAGCTTCCTGCTGCTTGGAGGTTTCTGTAGGGCAGAGCTAGGATCACAGTGGGTGGGATGGGGTCTGTGTGGGGACAGAGGAACAGCTCCCAGCAAGGACACCTCCAAGCAGCAGAGAAATGATCCGAGAGGGAGAGGAAACTGCTACCTGAAACCTCATGCGAGGTTGGGGTGCAGGAAATGCTCTGCCAGCCCCGGCAGTGCACATGCTTTCCCCTCCGCAACCCCCCTGCATCTGTCCCCTGCCACCCAGCAGAGCCCTCTGCCCTCCAGGCCAAGGGATCTAGCACCCTAATTGCTTTTTCAGCACCCAGAGCCCCAGAAGAGGAGAGGAGCAGCTCTCCTGCCATATGCCCATTTCCTAAACCGTGATCGAGGGACTGAGGACAACTGCCCTGTGATGTCTCCATCTGGGAGGTGGTGTGCACAGCTGGGTTAGGGCAAGACCTTGCTCAGTGTCCCTCACTCTTTCTCTCTTTGCCACCCTAGCCAGAAGCATCAAGGTGTTGCTCCTTGCTTCTCCCCCTGTCCGGGCCGCTCTTGTTCTTGCTCGGGGGCTTTCTGGGGATGACATTTGCAGCTGCAGACTCTAAAACAAACTCTCCTGCTGCAGAGCTGTCTCTACAGATGGAGTGAGAGGAGGAAGTCTCCTTGTTGCCTTCGGGGCTCAAAGGAGCAGAGTGTGT
This sequence comes from Struthio camelus, assembly GCF_040807025.1. Lineage (NCBI taxonomy): Eukaryota > Metazoa > Chordata > Aves > Struthioniformes > Struthionidae > Struthio > Struthio camelus. The sequence goes on from NW_027182609.1 coordinate 10,101, forward strand.
GGGGCTGGGGAATGAGCTGACTGTCCCTTAAGGACACCTCCAACTTTAAGACCCTTGACCCTTCCCGGGACTGTGCTGCTTGGCTATGTGCTGCCCTCGAGAAGGGCACAGCTCTTCTGGAGGACATGTGTAATAGCTGAATGTCCCATGCAGAAGCCCCAGAGGTGCTAAGGAACTGGAACTGCTGCTGGCGGTGGCTGTGTGTGGGCAGCTGAAATAAGCCCTGTGTGTCTTTGGCTACAAGCTGACTGTTGAGAGCTCCCTCTGTGTCAGAGCCACATCACCGAGTCCTTCTTCTGATCATCAGAGCCATGCGCGATGTCACACCCTCTCCATCACTCTCAGAACATGTGAGCTGAGAAAGGGAGGAGAGTTTGGAGATGTGCGCTGTGCAAGTGGACACCACTGTCAGCACAGGCCACTTTCCTTTCAGGGTATGATGTGGCTGAGATTGTCCTGTGGCTGAGAGAGGTGCACGCGCAAGGCATCTGGGACTGGGACTGCTGGGGAGACCAGTGTGCTGGCTCTGTCGTAGGGCACTGGGAGAGCTTTGGCCTCTCACGACTCAATTGTCTTCACTCTGAGAGCAGTGTAGAGGGTGCATATTCCTACCCTGCAGAGCAGACCAACAAGCAAGCCCCCCTCCCCTGCCCCCCACCCCAAATTGAAGCTGTTGCTTTGCTGGACAAAATGCCTCCGATTTGGGTGTGAAGATGCTGAAAAGTCCTTCTACATTGGAGCAGGACTGATGCCTCTGGAGGCCTCGGGCAGAGGTTCCTGCTCCTCATGGCACACTCAGCCAGCACAAAGTGGAGCTCTGGACAGGGAGTGGAACAAAGGTGCTGCTGAGAAGGAGAAAAGCGTGCGTGTGTGTGTGTGTGTGTGTGTGTGCGTGTGTGTGTGTGTGTGTGTGTGTGTGGGTTGGCGTATCTGTGTGAGAGGGAAAGAATTTTGTCCAGAGAGGGTCTCTCCTGACTTGTCACTGTCTTTTCCTCTTTGGAAGGTCCCCTTGTCCCAGAGGAAGCAAAATGTCCAACAGCAGCTTCCTCAATGAGTTCCTCCTCCTGACTTTTGCAGACACACGGGAGCTGCAGCTCTTGCACTTCTCGCTCTTCCTGGGCATCTACCTGGCTGCCCTCCTGGCCAACGGCCTCATCATCACAGCTGTAGCCTGCGACCACCGCCTCCACACCCCCATGTACTTCCTCCTCCACCTCGCCCTCCTCGACCTGGCCTCCATCTCTACCACTGTCCCCAAATCCATGGCCAACTCCCTGAGGGGCACCAGGGCCATTTCCTACTCGGGATGTGCTGCCCAGGTCTTTTGCTTTGTCTTCTTGTTGTCAGCCGAGTATTCTCTCCTCACTGTCATGGCCTATGACCGCTTTGTTGCCATCTGCAGACCCCTGCACTACGGGACCCTCATGGACACCAGAGCTTGTGTCAAGATGGCAGCAGCTGCCTGGGCCAGTGGTTTTGTCAGTGCTCTGCTGCACACTGCCAACACATTTTCCATTCCTCTCTGCCAAGACAATGTCCTGGACCAGTTCTTCTGTGAGATTCCCCAGATCCTCAAGCTCTCCTGCTCACACTCCTACCTCAGGGAAGTTGGGCTTATTGTGGTTAGTCTTTTGTTATTCTTTGGATGTTTCGTTTTCATTGTGCTGTCCTACGTGCAGATCTTCAGAGCTGTGCTGAGGATGCCCTCTGAGCAGGGAAGGCACAAAGCCTTCTCCATGTGCCTCCCTCACCTGGCCGTGGTCTCCCTCTTCATCAGTACTGCAGTGTTTGCCTACTTGAAGCCCCCCTCCATCTCCTCCCCAGCTCTGGATCTGGTGGTGGCCATTCTGTACTGGGTGGTGCTTCCAGCAGTGAACCCCCTCCTCTACAGCATGAGGAACAAGGAGCTCAAGGAGGCCCTGAGGAAACTCTTTCAATGGGTACAGTGTCAGCACCAGTAACTGTCCCATCTGCAATCTCCTCCTCATTCCCAGGGCATCTGGCATCAAGGCTACATGTCATTCTTTTTTTTTTTTCCCCTTACTTTCTCTGATCCATTCTTGCAAAAAGAATAAAAAGTGTTGGTTCATGCCAATTCTCCTCAGAAGTCTCTCATTTGAATATAACCCAGAGGCCATGATGAAGCAGGAAGCCAGGCTTCCCCCTTCCTCAGCAGACATGGGGGAACCTCAGAGCCCACTAGTCTCAGTTCCCTCGGATGCCCCCAGGGCAATGAGGGGAGTTTCCCTTTGTGAGGTCTCTTTTGTGATGCCAAGGGAGCTCAGGGGCACAGAGTCAGACTCAGACGAGTACAGACAGGGTGAGACCTTGGGTCCCATGTGCATTAGGAGAGCTCAGCTCCCCAGCTGCGCTCTTCTTCCAGGTGTGATCTTCTACCCCTCTCCTGCAAGGGTGGCAGCTGGCTGTCACTGTGGGCTGGTCCCTTCCCTCTACAGAGCTCCAACACTCACAGTGGAGCAGGAATGGAGGGGAGGAGGGTCTGGACAAAGGCTGTGGCAACAGACCCTCTGCTCCGCAGGATCATCTCCCCACTACCACAGCACATATTTCCTCACTGCTGCCTTTGAGTGGAGGCTGCAGACTTCCTGCCGACATGTCCACCAACAGCAGCAGGAATTGCTCTTGTCAGGGTTGCTCTCCTCATTTCCACCCTGTCCTGCTCTGCTCTCATGTGCACATATGGCCTCAGTGCTCTTGTAACATGGTGTTTGCATGGGGTGGGCAGTGAGTGGAGCCTCACAAAGTGAGGGAGGGAACATGGTGGAGTAACCAGAAGGCAAAGCGCTAGATCCGGGTATGCTTGGGGAAACGAGGGCTCTGCAGTGCCCAGAGAGGCAGTGGGGACCCAGGAGGTGCAGGGAAGGGGGACAGGAGAGTGATTCCTGCACCCTCAGTGAAACACCACAGGCTGGACACCACAGTGCACACCCAAACACATCTCCTGCCTTGGCCAACACCCTGGGTATCACTCTGAGCACCATCGATGAGCACAGACACAGGGCAGCAGTGTCAGTGGTGGTGATCCCTGTCCAATGGGGTCTGCTTCCCACCATGACCTGCTCTGCCAGGGCCAAGTCAGGAGTCACCTGATGGCCCTGTGGCCCCACAGTCTGCTCACCCTGCAGAGCAGCACCGACAGCCTGGTGGTGCACAGGGGAGAGGATGCAAGAACAGCCAGGCCAGCATGGACACACTGGCCTGGGGAAAGGCTCTCTGGGGAGCAGAGATGTCCCAGGAGAAAAGCAGGGCAGCAGGCAGAGACAGAAAATGAGAACGAGAAACAGGTTTCTCTGGGCACCAGCTCGGGGCAGGTGGCTCTGTCCCCGGGGCAACAGGAGGTGCCGGAGGGGCTGCAGGGCCAGGGCTGTCATGGTGTGCTGGGCAGTGGTGTGGGCATGGAGGGTTTGCAGGCAAGAAGGGAGGGGGATCTCGTGGGCACAAGAGCAGGGGAGACAGAGTGACCAGCCTCATCGCGAGAGCTCGTCCCTCTTGCCGGGGAGCTGCTCCCCTTGTCCTTGGGCCATGTCGGAGTTATGCTGTTGTGGCAGCCCATGCCAGTAGTGCACGTGCACCACGAAAAGGGCATGTTGGATAGCCGTATGTGCCAGTCAGAGATTCTTTAGCTGACCTGGGGGTTGTCTTCTTGAGGTGTGAGGGGGTTTACAAGAGCCAGCGCACACAACACTTAACAGTAAACAAACTTTATTCCTCCTCTCATAACAGCAACTATATATATGTGTGTGTATATATATATGTATATATACACCCACACACAATATTTATATACTGGTACAGAAAGGAAAATTAACAGTAATAACATTATTTCAAAGCAAAGTGTACAGCAGCAAGAAAGACACAAAACCTTTAGAAAGGGGAACAAGGTCGTGGAAGGGGATTGATGCCCAAGCTACTAGATGGCTGCGGCTAGAGCTGGACCGACAATGAACACGGCTGGGGGGCAATAGCCCCAGAGGGAAGAAGCGGCACCTGCGTGCAGGGCCTGCTGCAATTATCCCTCCGGACGGGGTATTCTCCGTTCCTGGGGACGGAGCAGCAGCTCCCTAGTGGGACTGGGACACACGGCTCTTGCTGGAAGAGGTGGCCCTCAGAGACCTCCCAGAAGACCCTCCGGACGGGGTGACACCTCATTGTAGGAGTCAGAGAGGGAAAGGTCAGGCTTCCTCTCCACGTAGTGCGGTGCCCTCGCACGGCGCCCCGGTCGAGGGGGTGTTGGTGACGAAGTCCCGTGGAGCATCGCTTCCACCGCTCTGACGGTGGCCAGCAGGTGCAGCTGCTCGGCGTCTTCAGCCGGGGAAATGTGCCTGTAGGAGGCAGCTGGGCGACTCGAGAGCTCTGACAAGAGCTGCCACAGCCTCTTCTTCCTCGGCCACATCGACCTTCGGCGAGTGTCCACCTGCCTTTGTGAGCTTTTATCCGGGGGTTCTTATAACTAGACTTATCCAGTAGGTAGTCACCCAGGAGGACTAACCTGACCAGTCAAAACATGCACTTTCAATCCGGCCATTTGCATACCCGCTGCCTTGCCAGCCTCCCAGAAGGTTCCTTTGGTCGACAGCCCAGACCACCTGATCTGGGATGCCCAATCAACTTAAAAGGAAAGTTGCGGGGACCTTTTGGCGCAGTATCGATTCCGCTCCAGGTTATAGATAGGGCACGGTGATTGGTAGTTTGTCTTCTAGTATGTTCCTATGGTGGGGAGGGGAGTTAATTCACCACAGCATCCCATCACTCCATCCCATCCTCTGCATCACTCATCAAGGCAAACAGCATTGGCTCCAGTAGTGACCTCTGAAGAACATCACTGGGAGCCATTAGTCCGTTGGACTTTGCACCACTGTTCTCCACCTCTGGAGCCAGGTGGCCTCCAGCTAATTTCCTGCATACTCCAGTGCTTACGGCTCCATCCCACATCTGCCCACTTTGGCGACAAAGGTGCTAGGGAAGATCATGTCAAAGGCCTTCCTCCTTTCAAGCTATACAGCATGCAGGGCACTCCCCTTGTCCACACAGCCAGTCATCCCATCCCAGGAGGCAATCTTGGGGGGGTCAGGTACACGCTGCCCTCAGTGACTTCATGCTGGCTGATCCCAATCCCTTCCTGGGGCTGGAAATTACTCCCACAAAGATTTGCTTCCCAGGGGCTGAGGTGACACGGAGCAGTCCTTCTTTTCCCAGAGGCTTTTTCTTGTCCTTCTGGAAGGTGGATGTCATGTTTGGGGGGAAGGTGGGGAGGGCTGGGACTGGAGAGCAGCTGTGGGGCTGTGTCAGCTCCTACCACACCACTGGTCCTTGCAGTTTGGGGAGAGGGGAGATGGGGCAGCAAAGGGGTTGGTGGCAGGTCAGCAGAGGAAGGGCAGGGAGCAGTGGGGGCTTCAGCAAGGGGTCATGGCTGGTGTTGGCAGGACGGAGCTGGCCACACAGCAGCACGTACCATGAAACCTGGGGTGGGCGACCAGGGCAGGGCGGGTGCGTGTGTGCCGCCCCACCAGCCTCCCAGCTGGAACTGGCCCCAGGAGGCAGGCCACAGGGACACTCTGGGTCCCTCCTTCTGGTGTCCAGGAGATCCCCTACCCCCAGCCTGCCTGCAGCCCCCCGGGCCAGCCCCTCTCTCCACGACACACCAAGACCCCCTGCCCTGGGGCTCCTCCCGCCGCTCCTGCTGCCCCAGGGGCACAGCACCCTGCCCTTCCTGGACACACAGAGAAACACGTTCCTCTTCCTCCTTTATGCCTCCTTGCCAGTGCACAATTGCTCCTTTCCTCTTCTCCAGGGACCTCCCTGCTCCCCGCAGAGCCTTTCCCCACGTCCGTGTGTCCAGGCTGGCCTGCCCAGCCGTTCCTGGACCCTTCCCTGGGCTCCCCGCAGGGCCCTGGGCTGGCGGTGCTGCTGTGCAGAGGGAGTGGGCTGTGGGGCCACGGGGCCATGGGATGACTCCACACTGGCTGGGGTGGTCATGGTGGGAAGCAGACCCAGGTGGATGGCCATCATTGCACCTGACAACACCCCCCCCCCCGCCCGCCAACACCGAGGGGTCTGTGGCCATGGACAACACTCTGAGCAATCACAGGGCATTTCCAGTGGCTCAGGCTGTGTTCAGCTGCGTTCCAAGATCCAGCCCATGCTTTTTCATTGAAGGTGACATGAAGGACTCTCCAGGCTCCCTTCCTGTGCCTGCGAGATCCTCACTGACTGTAGTGGGATTTCAGAGCTTTCACTCACCTGTACATTCATTGGTTGGGCCCTTTACCTTTTGGTGCCTCCAGTTGACTTTGTGAAGCTCCATTCACTGCCCACCCTGAGGCACATAGTACCCTTGGAGATACCCAATGCTCTCCTGGAGGCTCCATACTGTTTTAGAGAAGGACAGGCATCGGTCTCCAGCCCTGTTGGATGGGAGAGACCCCTTGACCATCCATCACCTCCAGGAGCCCTGGGCACCCACAAGTGACAGCTGAATCCCACCTTCTTTCACTAACACATCACCTATGAGCTCATCACCTTGAGCCCACAGAGAGCTCCAGAAAAGCATCAGGGTCTCTCAGGGTGGAAGTCTTCAAGCACATTTTTGACTCCAGCTTTGGAAGGAGAGCCCAACCTGAAAGCATTGCACAGAGGAAATCCTCTTTTATTAGAGCTAAGCCAGCTCTGACCCTGTGACAGACATGTTGACAGGAGGCCTCTGTGTTAAATAGATGGGGTTGATGCTGCTGGAGAAGTGGGATGAATTCAAACCTGTACAAACATGATTATCACAGAGAGAATGCCCAAAGCACAACAGTTGTTTGAGACAAATTAGAAACCAGTTTTGAAGAGGGATTGCCAGTTTATTCCTGCCAAAATAGTAACATTTAAATCAGTTTCCTCAGTGCATTCTTGAGCTCCTTGTTCCTCATGCTGTAGAGGAGGGGGTTCACTGCTGGAGGCACCACCGAGTACACAACAGCCACCACCAGATCCAGAGCTGGGGAGGACATGGAGGGGGGCTTCATGTAGGTAAACATGCCACTGCTGAGGAACAGGGAGACCACGGCCAGGTGTGGGAGGCACATGGAGAAGGTTTTGTGCCTTCCCTGCTCAGAGGGCATCCTCAGCACAGCTCTGAAGATCTGCACATAGGACAGCACAATGAAAACGAAACACCCAAGGAATAAACAAGCACTAACCACATTGAGCCCCACTTCCCTGAGGTAGGAGTGTGAGCAGGAGAGCTTGAGAACATGAGGAATCTCACAGAAGAACTGGTCCAGGACATTGCCTTGGCAGAGAGGAATGGAAAATGTGTTGGCAGTGTGCAGGAGAGCATTGAGAAAACCACTGGCCCAGGCGGCTGCTGCCATCCTGACACAAGCTGTGGTGCCCAGGAGGGTCCCGTAGTGCAGGGGTCTGCAGATGGCAACGTAGCGGTCGTAGGCCATGACAGTGAGGAGAGAATACTCAGTCGACAGGAAAAAGGCAATCAAAAATATCTGGGCAGCACATCCTGCATAGGAAATGGCCCTGGTGTCCCTCAGGGAGTTGGCTATGGATTTGGGGACAGTGGTGGAGATGGAGGCCAGGTCGAGGAGGGCGAGGTTGAGGAGGAAGAAGTACATGGGGGTGTGGAGGTGGTGGTCGCAGGCTACGGCTGTGATGATGAGGCCGTTGGCCAGGAGGGCAGCCAGGTAGATGCCCAGGAAGAGCGAGAAGTGCAAGAGCTGCAGCTCCCGTGTCTCTGCAAACACCAGGAGGAGGAACTCCTTCAGGGAGCTGCTGTTGGACATTTGCTGTGCCCTTGCTTCAGGACATTGTCCAAGGAGGAAAAGGCATTGACAAGTTAGGAACAGGCTTCTCTGAGCCAAACCCATTGCCCTCCTCAGAGCAACCCCCACATTGCCTCTCTCCTTTACCTTGTTCAGCTCCCTTCCCTCACCTCTGCTTTGGGCTGAGTGTGTGGTGCAGAGCAGGGGCCTCTGCCCATGGGCTACAGAGGAGTCAGCCCTGCTCCACCTGGGCCTGTAAATGGAGGTGTCAGACTGTCCTGTGCAGTTGGTGGAGATACCTGGGGATGGGCACCCTGAGCTGAGTGAAGCTGCCTGTATCTGAGTCAGTCGCACCAGCTCCCACTCCTGCATGGGAGAGAAACAGTGCAGTGAAGGCAGGGGCTGACCCAACCCTTCCTCAACCTCTCTGCCCCACTGACATGGACCCTGCCCTCACATCAGTTCACCCTCTGCACTCTTTCTTCAGGCACTGTCAGGGGAGTGGGAAGTTCCTGCCTCCGCTGCAGCTGAACCCCCTCCTTAACCCCACCGAGCGTGAGAGCAAGAACCAGAGCAGCACAAAGAGGTGAGGAAACTGTGAGGACTACTGTGACGCTCCGACCACAAGGAAAGCAAGGAGCAAGACACAGACGGGCTCTCAGGAAAGCCTTCAGCTCACCCAGCTGTGCTCACCACCTCCCAGACAGCAACCAGAGCAGGACAGTCACTCTCAGCCCCTTTGTCCCGCAGTGAGAAACAAAGCTCTGCTGGAGGTCGGGCTGCTGAGGAGGGGGCTCATGCCCTGCACCCCCTGGCCTGGAGGGCAGAGGCTCTGCTGGGTGGGAGAGGAGACACAGAGGGGCTTCCTTAGAGGAACACGTCTGCACGGAAGAGGTTCACGGGGAGGTCTCCACATTCCCCCTCCCACAGCATTCACATTTCTAGCTTCCTCTCTTTTGCTGATCAGATCTTCCCTGCTCAGAGCTTTTCCTCCTGGGAAATGGCAGCTGCTTCTCTATCCCTCGTCTTCTCCCTGTCACCACTCACAGACCCCATGCAGAGTGGGGAAAGAGTTTTCGGAGGTTCCTCACAGACCTCTTGATCTCTCTCTGTCAAGTCTAGGAACGTCAGTCTGTTGTCCAAACCTGGCAGCTCCTTTTCCAACCCTCCCACCTGCAAAAAGCAGGAATCGGAAAGCAGAGACTCAGGAAAGCTCCTGATCTTCAAGGCAACCCCTGCCATGAGTGACCTCCTGCAAAGGTCCCTTGGAAATACCATGGGGGTGAGCTGGAGCTGAGAGCAGCCCTGACCCACACAGCACCCTCTCGATAGCAGAATGAACCTGCTCTGAAGGGGGTCGCTCCTTCCACCCAGACCTTCTCCCCACACCACTGTGGGGAGCTCCCCGGGCAGGCTGAGGGCTGACCCACGCAGGCAGCAGAGTCACTGCCCCGAGCACACAGCACCCTGGGGTGCAGGGCTCTGCTCTGAATTACAGCCCTGCGCACACCTGGGGGTGCTCCCTGGCTTCACAGCCCTGCACCAGCCCTGCAAGCAGGTAGCCCTCATGCCCTGTCCCTGCAAGCAGGTAGCCCTCATGCCCTGTCCCTCTGACCATGTGGCAGCGCATCCCTGCTCTCAAGCACCTCCTGCTCCAAACAGCAGAAGCTGGGAGAGCCACTCGGACAGACGCTCTCAGCTGTGGAAGGTGCCAGCTGCAGAAGAGCCCTCCGGGAACCACAGCAGCGGTGCCCTGCAGCCAGAGACTTACTGTGTTAGGGGCTGTGAAGGTTCCTCCCTGCAGTGAGCTCTCAGCCGTCCTCCCGCTCCCAACTGCCTTTAACTTCTGAGTCGCTCATCTCCTCCTGGCCCCTGCAGGCAGTGCCCTGAGTCTTGCTGCTCCATTCAAAGGAGCTGCACCTGGACAGAGCTGTCTCTCTGCAGCGCCTGCCAGGTTGCCCTGGGCTCCGGCAGTCCCAGGAGCCAGGCCCAGCTCAGGAGCAGAGGCCCAGCTGAAGACGTGACTTTCTCTGTCCCCTGTGCGCCCTCGAGATGGTTCCAGGGCTCCAGGGCTCACAGTTCCTGAAAGGCAGCAGACTGATTCCCCCCTGACTGATTCCTCATGCTGTGATCTTCTCAGAGGCACCACAAGTCAGGGGGAGCCATCTGCACACACACAGTAACAGCTGACACAAGAGACCTTCAGTCTAGGGGACCTTTGGAAACTTGGGGAACAGGAACCTCATAAAGTTTTCCATGGAGAAGGGGCAAGTCCTGCCCCTGGGGAAGGGTAACTCCCATGCATCAGGGCAGGTTGGGACCTTACCGGCTGCGGTGTGACCCTGAGGAGCAGGGTGTGGGCGCTGTGAGAAATGCCATATGAGCCAGTGGGGCACACTCATTGTGAAGAAGGCCAGATGACCACGGGCTGCATTAGGAGGAGCGTGGCCACCCACACAAGGGGAGCCATTATCCCCCTCAACACAGCAGACCTCCTGCAGGCAGGTGGGCTTGGAAGAGACTGTGAGGTTACTGGTAAAGGGTCAGCTGGTAGGCCAAAAGTCTAACCAGAGGGGACATTGTGATGAAAGCCATTGTTTCTCAGAAGCTCCCTGGATGGTAGGAGGCACATGGCCGTAAGGGTGAACGTGATGTCCCTTCTGTCTCCGCAGGTGATGGGCCAGCAGCAGGCACATTGCTGGGAAAGTGACTGTGAGGTCACTTCTGTGCAAGCAGCTTGCATGCAAGAAGTAGGCCCATGGATTGGATGTTGCAGCAGCTCATTTGCTTGGATGCTCATGGTGAGGTCACTGCTGCCTGAGTACCCAATAGGCTACCCACAGGCACAGGGCTAGGGTGCTGATTTGGTGGTGTCTCCTGTCTTTGCAGGTGATAGGCCAGCAGCAGGCACATGGCTTGGATGTTGGTTGTGAAGCCTCCTCTGCCTTAAGACCTGACTGGAGAGCAGCAGGCACATAGCTGGTCACGTGCATGAGAGAAGCTGGAGGGCCAGCAGTAGGCCCCTTGGCTTGGTGGATGATTGTGAGGTGACTTCTGTGTGAGGAGCTGAGAGGTGAGCCTTTGGCTGCGGCCTAAGGCAGGTGTTTGTGAGGTCACTTCTGCCTGAGGATGTGGTTAGACAGCAGGCGCAGAGCCTGCTGACCCAGAGCCTGCAGGCACAGAGCCCTTGCCCTGCTGCAACGCTCTTCCCACTGCAGCCCAGGAAACTGATGCAGCCTTTGAATACCAAAAACACTTGGCTGGCTCCTGCTGCTTCATGTTGTCTACCAGGACCTCCAGGCCCTTCTCTGCCAAGCTGCTTTCCAGCCAGTCAGCACCCAGCGTGATGGTGACGGTACTGGATTCTGACAGAGTGAGAGTCCCACAATCTCCAAGGCCAGTTGGAGGCCCATGGCTGTGAAGGTGACTGCGAGGTCACTTCTGTCTCTGCCAGTGATGGGCAAGGAGCAGGCACATGGGTGGGACCTCACAATCAACAGTGCAGGTGTGTCCCCTTTGCCTGCCTCTCCCCGGCCTCCCACTCGTATCTCATCTTGGCTGCGATGAGTGGTGGTGTGATGTGCTTCTTGTCCTCAGAATGGCTCCTTCCACATGCTGGCCAGTGAGGTTCCTGCACAAGAAGTGACCTCACTATGAACGTCACAGCGGTGTGTGATGGTGCACTCCTCCCTGCCCCCGATGTGCTCTTCCTCCCCTAGCCTGACCTCTTCGTAAACAGCACATAGGACTATGAGTCCACCATCTTTACCTCATAAATAGGGGGCTACGCAGAGCCCATTGAGCTCTCCCGCATGGTGACAGGCTGCATGGCAGAATCTCCCCTTGAGCGGGGATGCCTCTCAAGGTTACCCCTCGAGGTCAAGACATTCCTTACCCGCGTCACATCCTCGGTAAGTGACACTGAAAGCATGCTAAAGCTTTGTAACTTTCTCAAGTTACCTCTCTGCTGGATTGTGCACATAATCGTTAGACATAAACTGTTGACCACGTCTGGGAGTAAGTTTGGATCCATTAGGTCCATTCTGAACCTCGTGACTCGGCGGGAGGGTCTACTAGACACTTTTGTGTGACCCTGTCCTCCACATAGTAAATAACCATGTGAACCGTACCATTTGACCCCTGTTAAATCACTGTCTTATTTACGCTTTTACTCTGTTAAATCACTGTCTTGCCTCCACACATGTGGTGGGACAACTCATATGGCAGGATGGAAATGGGCTCCTGGGGAAGGCAGGCTGGGACAGCGAGGAGGTGGAGGTGTGCCCTGTGCAAAGGGGTGGCCAGAGTGCACAGAGCTTTGCCCTAGAGATGGTGACGAGCCAGTCCACGGCACTGCACAAATGGACTCTAAGGCAGGTGGAAAATGGGCTGGACCACTGGGCCAAAATGCTGTGATCAGTGGCACACAGCATCCCTCAGGGATCAGCAGGTAGGGCAGCACTGTTTAAGGTTTTTGTTAACATCCTGGACCATAGGATGGAGCACACTCTCCGTGTGTTTGTGGACTAGGTGCAACTGGGACAAGCCTCTGACCAAGCTTGTGTAATTCCCTTGGAGTGAGTGGGGGACGGGACTAGATGACGTCCAGAGGTCTCGTCCACACTAAGTGCTGTGATTCAGTGAATCTTCCCCTGAAGAGCTCTGGAAAGACAGAACAGTGAGAGGAAGCAGAAAGGACAGGGAGGCAGAAGAAGGCAGAGGAAATAGGTCCCTCTGAATAAAGTAGTAGCTCAGAACAAAGCTTCTGCATTCAGAGTGTTGGTAGAAAAGGTATTGGGCTGAATAACTGGACACAAATATTCATGCTCCAATGGAAGGAGGAAATACTGCACTGCATGCACTTGGTGCTGCTAAAAAGAAAGAAAGAAAGACAAGATTCATTAGAACTGGTAAAACATACTTGACCTTCTGGAGATGGCTGTGTGTTCTTTTCAGTTTGGGCACAGAGTTCTTTTTTCGATAGGCTTCAAGTTACAGCTAAAAATGTTCATTCAGGCCTTTATTCGTTTGCCCACATATGGAGGCTGTTGCTGCCTGAGATGCCCTGGGGTCGCTGAGTTCCCATGACTAGAAAGGGAAGGGCAGACACCTGGGTTAGGCAGAGACATCTGCCCTGGAGGGGTCAGGCATGGGGTGAGATCAGTCTCAGCCCTGTTGTCACCTCAGATGGGGTCACTCTTCATTGACAGTGCAGGGAAGGAGAAGGGAGTGTGGCTAGACTCATTGGGACACCTGTAAGACGTCACTATGACACAGGTATATTGAGATTTGTGCCAATCTGGCCATTTAAAAATACAGTTTGCCCCTTACTCTTTATCATTCAGGTGCTTCTCCACTCCCTAGTCGCTGCTCTGAGCTTCAGGGAGTCGGAAGTTTGCCTTCGTCTTTCGGCAGTCTCATTGTCTCGTCAACCAACTCCTTCACTCTGTTTCTGTCTAGCCTTCCCTATCTGTTTGTCAAGAACATGTCAAGGAAGGTTATTCCTACCAGCCTCGTGGACCGCCCTGGAGGCAACTTGCCCTTGACATACACTTGAGGATTGTATGTTATTTCTTAGGACACTGCATCATGTTTCTTTGTGTTGGATCAGAATTGAGACACATGCTTCTGTGTCTGTTTGCAGCTGATTTTCTAAGGAAAGCAGGTGGGAATTGGTGCCCAGGAGCTGTAACATTCAGCTACAGGCTTGAGTGGGAAAAGGCTAGATGTTAAGCTGAGTGAGGGAAGTCCCCAGGGGCCGAGGAGAGAAATGTGAGGGCTGGGGAGGTGGGGAGGAAGGTTGTCCATACATGTCTCCTATCCAAAATACTGCTTTTCCTAGATGTGCAGGCTTCATCAGGGGACCCTGTGGGTCAGTGTGAATTGGAGAAGGTGGGTATCACTTCTTCTGAAACCTGAAGACTGAAGAAAGTTTGAAAAGCAGACATCTCTCAGGTGCTCCTTGAAATCTTCCTCTTTTCAATACACTCCTCAAAACTTGCCAATTAGCCACAGCAGAATAGAAGAACTGAAGAAAAGGATGGAAAGAGACCAGGGTTGTTAGGGCCATTTGCATTTTAATGACCCCTCGCGGGTATTTGGTGCTGAGCCCATGAACCTCAGATGCTGAGGAGAGGCTGAAGAAACCTCTCCAGAAGTTGAAGTGAGAAGAAAATCCCAAGTTTCTTGGAGTGTTAACGAGTCCCTCTGAGGGTCATTATTGAGAAAGCCTCCCCAGGGGGCTGATGAGAGCACAGAGCTGGAGGCCCTGATTGCAGGTAGGCCAAGGCAATGTGCAGGTGCCTCTGTGATGCCAAGTCAGCCTTGATGTGTGTTCTCAAGCAGAGCAACCAGGCCCTGACCCCCAGCCCCTGCACGGGGTGATCCTTTCCATCACACATTGCTCTTGTGGGCAGTGTGCGGGTGGGCATATGCAACGCCCAGTGCAGGACCATGATGTGGCACCTCCTGGGCTCCCCAGGGACAAGGAGGCAGCAAGGCCACAGTGCTTTAAAGAAAGGGCGTGTTCTTGTGGGCCTTGGTGGCAGAGACACCAGCCACAGCCAAGAGGCCAAAGACCTAGCTCTGCTGGGAGCTTTCAGCCTTGGCAGTGTCCTCAGCCATCTCCACCACAGGCCATCCTACACTGCCCCCATGCCTGCTGCTGTTTCCCTGCAGCCTGTAGACTCCCAACCTCCTTCCGCACCTTGCTCTCACCCCAGGATCTCCCTGCCTCTACTGATATCAGCAGGGGCTGATCACAAGAGTCCCTCTGTGTGGCCTGTAGCACCACAGCACTACCCTTCAAGTGACATTTTCTTTTCCTAATGTCACATCTAAACCCCTCAAGCTGCTGTGTGTGGCTTTTTCTCTTTCTCATGCTGTTTCCCACTACCAAGAAAAGCTCTGTCATCTCTTCAAGCTGTCACAGTCTACTACTCTACTGCCCTTCCCCTCCATTTCAGCAGGATAAAGAAGCCCAGGTCCCTCTACCTCTCCTCATGGGCGGGGTTATTCCCATCTAGGTGCAGGACTTGACACGACAGGTCTCTTGTAAATCTTCATGAGGTATCTGTTTTTCCGAATCACCTTTGTTTCTCAAGATCCTTCTGGACTGAAGCACCTCTGTGTCAAAAAAACAAACCAAAAAAACCCCAACAAAACAACCCAAAAAAGCGCCAATGGGTTAAGGTTAAGCAGGGGAGGGCCAATTCTATGGAAAGAGATCAGGACGGTAAGTGAGACGAACTTAAAAGAGGGGAAAGAAAAAGAAAAAAAAAAGGAAACTGAAAGTGAAGGAAAAGATTGATGAGGACTGTTCTGGGGATCCCTGCCAAGAAGTCCTGCATCTGAATACCTCTGAGTGGAGGAGGACAAGAAAGCTGGCCTACCTCCACTCTCACAGGGAACCTGCGTGCTTCCCTGACATCAGCAAGAGAAGATCGAGAGTGGGAAGAATCGTGGACACCTTCCGGGTGGAAGGGAGCTCAGGAGGTCTCTAGTGCAATCTCCTTGCTCCCAGGAAGGTCAGCGCTGAGGGTGAGAGCAGGGTGCTCCGGGCTTCCTCCAGTCTGGGGTTGGAAGCCTCCAAGGGAAGAGACTGCCCAGCCTCTCTGGGCAACCACTTGCAATGCTTGACCATCCGCGCAGTGGAAAAGCTTTTCCTTGCCTCCTGCACAAATGTCTCTTCTTTCCACATAGGCCCATTGTCTCTTGTCCTCCCACCATGCACCCTGGTGAAGAGCCTGCTTCCATCTTCTTGAGGACCTCCTTGTAGCCATTGGAAGGCTGCCTATGAGATCCCTCCAAAGCCATCTCTTCTCCAAGTGGAACAAGCCCCATTTCCTCACAGCTCCAGCTCCCCGACTCTTGTGAGGGCCCTCAGCTGAATTCGCTCCCAGTTATCAACCTCTTTCTTTTTCTGGGGACCCAGCACGAGATACAGTGTTCTATCTGGGGTCTAATGCATACTGACTAGCAGGTGATCATTTCCCTCGACCTCCTCACTATGCTCCTGGTCCTACAGCCCACCATACTTCTGGCCTTCTTTGCTGCCAGGGAATGCTGCTGCCTCATCTTTGGCCTCCTTTCCACTAGGGCCCTCAGGTCCTTTTCCACACAGCTGCTCCCCAAGCACCCAGGCCCCAGCCTGTAAAACCAGCCTGTAACTGCAGGGGCAAGAGCTGGCATTTGTCCTGGTTGAATTTCTGGAGGTTCCTGACAGCCCATGCCTCCTGCCTGTCTAGGTCCCTCTGAATGGCAGCCCTCCAGCAAAGGACTGGGCCCCCCTTGACCTCCAGCCTGGGGTCATCTACAAGCGTGAGGAGTGTTGCCTCCTCTGTGTCACTAATCAAGAAGATAAACAGGACAAGTTCCTGGAGAGATCAGTGGTGCTCCCCTTCTCCCTGGCCTCCAGGAAGAGTACTACACATTCACAACTTCCCTCTGAGCCTGATCAGCCAAGCAGCTTTTTACCCATCCGGTTGTCTGCTCTTCCGGACTGTAGCGTTCTAATGTGTAAGCAAGAATACGGTGGGAGACAGTGTCCAACACCTGGCTAAAGTCGAGGTGAAAGACATTCTCTCTTCTCCATCCACAAACACAGTTATTGAATCATAGAAAGCAATCAGGTGGGCGAAGCACAGTTTACCCTGTGTAAATCCATGCTAACTGTTCCCTGTCACTTTCTTCTCCTTCATGTGCCCAGAAATGTGATCTGAGAAGATTCACTGCATGATGTACTCCTCACCAAAGGGAGGCTGAACTGCCTGCAGCTCCCCAGCTTGTCCTTGTGGCCTTTCTTGAAGATGGAGGTAACATTTCACAGAATCACAGAATCACAGAATCGTTTAGGTTGGAAGGGACCTCTGGAGATCATCTAGTCCAACCTCCCTGCTCAAGCAGGGTCACCTAGAGCAGATTGCCCAGGATCACATCCAGACGGGTTTTGAATATCTCCAGCGAAGGAGACTCCACTACCTCTCTGGGCAACCTGTTCCAATGCTCTGTCACCCTCACAGTCAAGAAGTTTTTCCTCAGATTTAGGTGGAAATTCCTCTCTGGTTCAGTTTCTGCCCATTGCCTCTTGTCCTGTTGCTGGACACCACGGAGAAGAGGCTGGCCTCATCCTCTTCACACTCCCCCTTCACATACTTGTACATGTTGATGAGATCCCCTCTCAATCTTCTCTTCTCCAGGCTGAACAGGCCCAGCTCTTGCAGTCTTTCTTCAGAGGAGAGGTGCTCCAGCCCTCTAATCCTCTTGGTAGCCCTCCGCTGGACTCTCTCCAGGAGTGCCATGTCTCTCTTGCACTGGGGAGCCCAGAACTGGACACAGTACTCCAGGGGAGGCCTCCCCAGGGCTGAGGAGAGGGCGAGGATCACCTCCCTCCACCTGCTGGCCACACTCTGCCTAATGCACCCCAGGAGACCATTGGCCTTCTTGGCCACAAGGCCACACTGCTGGCTCACGTTTAACTTGTTGTCCACCAGCACTCCCAGGTCCTTCTCAGCAGAGCTACTTTCCAGCAGGTCAACCCCCAGCCTGTACTGCTGCATGGGATTATTCCTGCCTAGGTGCAGGACCTTGCACTTGCCTTTGTGGAACTTCAGGAGGTTCCTCTCCACCCACCTCTCCAGCCTGTCCAGGTCCCTCGGAATGGCAGCACAGTCTTCTGGTGGGTCAGCCTCTCCCCCCAGTTTAGTATCATCAGCAAACTTGCTGAGGGTGCACTCTGCCCCTTCCTCCAGGTCATTGATGAATACATTGAACAAGACTGGAGCCAGGACTGACCCCTGGGGGACACCACTAGCTACACACCTCCAACCTGACTCTGCGCCATTCCCCACAACCCTCGGAGCTCGGCCATCCAGCCAGTTCTCAAGCCACCTCACTGTCCACTCATCTAGCCCACACTTCCTGAGCTTCCCTAGGAGGATGTGCTGGGAGACAGTGTCCAAAGCCTTGCTCAAGTCCAGGGAGACAACATCCACTGCTCTCCCCTCATCTACCCAGCCAGTCATTCCATCATAGAAGGCTATCAGGTTGGTCAGGCATGATTTCCCTTTGGTGAATCCATGCTGACTCCTCCTGATCACCTTCTTGTCCTCCAGATGCTTAGTGAGGACCTTCAGGAGGAGCTGTTCCATCACCTTTCCAGGGTGGGAGGGGAGGCTGACAGGCCTGTAGTTTCCTGGCTCCTCCTTCTTGCCCTTTTTGAAGACTGGCGTGACATTGGCTTTCTTCCAGTCCTCAGGCACCTCTCCTGATCTCCAGGACCTTTCCAAGAGGATGGAGAGTGGCCTAGTGATAACATCCACCAGCTCCCTCAGCACTCGTGGGTGCATCCCATCGGGGCCCATGGATTTATGGATGTCAAGTTTGGACAAAAGATCTCTAACCTGATCCTCCTCCACCAAGGGAGAGTCTTCCTTTCTCCAGCCTTCCTCTCTTGTCTCCAAGGTCTGGAATTCCTGAGGGCTGGCCTTAGCAGTGAAGACGGAAGCAAAGGCAGCATTCAATAACTCTGCCTTCTCTGTATCCTTTGTTACCAGGGCACCCGCCCCATTCAGCAGTGGGCCCACGTTTTTCCAAGTCTTCCTTTTGCTCTTGATGTGTTGGAAGAAGGCCTTCTTGTTGTCCTTGACATCTCTTGCCAGATTTAATTCCAACTGGGCCTTAGCCTTCCTTGTCGCATCCCTGCACGCTCTGACAACGTCCCTGTATTCCTCCCAAGTGGCCTGTCCCCTTTTCCACATTCTGTACACTTCCTTCTTGTGTTGGAGTTTTGTCAGGAGTTCCTTGCTCATCCATGCAGGTCTCCTGCCCACTTGGCTCGACTTCTTCCTCAGAGGGATGCACTGATCTTGAGCCTGGAGGAGGTGATGCTTGAATATTAACCAGCTTTCTTGGACCCCTCTTCCTTCTAGGGCCCTGTCCCATGAGATTCCCCTAAGTAGGTCCCTGAAGAGGCCAAAGTCAGCTCTCCTCAAGTCCAGTGTTGCAATCCTACTCATTGCCCTGCTCCCTCCTCGGAGGATCCTGAACTCCACCATCTCATGGTCACTGCAGCCAAGGCTGCCCCCAACCTTCACATCTCCAACTAGACCTTCTTTGTTTGTTAGGACAAGGTCTAGCATTGCACCTCTCCTCGTTGGCGTCTCCACCACCTGAGTCAAGAAATTATCATCAATGCTCTGCAGGAACCTCTTTGACTGTTTGTGCCTAGCTGTGCTGTCTTCCCAACAGATGTCAGGGTGGTTGAAGTCTCCCATGAGAACCAGGGCCTGTGATCGTGAGGCTTCTTCCAGCTGTCTGTAGAAGGCCTCATCGATGGCTTCCTCCTGGTCAGGTGGCCTGTAGTAAACCCCCACAACAGTGTCACCCATGTTACCCTGCCCTTTAATCCTTACCCATAGGCTCTCAATTTGCTCTTCATCCACCCCGAGGCAGAGCTCCACACATTCTAGCTGCTCCCTCACATAAAGAGCAACTCCACCACCTCGCCTTCCTGGCCTGTCTTTCCTGCAGGCCATGTCTGCAGGAAAGCTGCAGCCCCCAAGGGAAGGCTGCAGGCAGGAAATGCCTGCTGTGGTGGTGTGGGGACGGTCCTGTGTAGCAGAGGGTCCATCCCCACAAGCTTCATCTCAAATCCCCTCCCCTCCACTCCTACTCTGCTTTGAGTGTTGGAGCTCTGCAGAGGGAAGGGATCAGCCCATGGTGACAGCCAGCTGCCACCCTTGCAGGAGAGGGGTGTGAGATGACACCATGACTGTGGCCAGCAGAGCTGAGCTCTCCTAATGCACACAGAATGCATGGTTTCACCCCGCCTGCACCCGTCTGAGCCTAACTCTGTGCCTGGGAGCTCCTGTGGTGTCAGTGCCAAAAGAGACCCTGCAAAGGGAAACTCCCCTCACTGCACTGGGGGCATCTGAGGGAGCTCAGACTAGCGGGCTCTGAGGTTCCCCCACCTCTGGGGGATGAAGGGGGAAGCCTGGCTTCCTGCTTCATCATGGTCTCTTGGTCAGATGGAGGAGAGGAGAAGAGGAGGAGAAGCAGGATGAACCTAAACATTTTTCCTTTCAAAATGAGTATAATACAGAAAAGTAAGACACAAAGAAATGAACAAGTCATAGCCGTGACCAAAAATACCCTGGGAATGATGAGATGAAGCAATGGGACAGTTATCGATGCTAACATTGTACTGATTGAAAGAGTTTCTCCAGAGCATCCTTGAGCTCTTTGATCCTCATGCTGTAGATGAGCGGGTTCACTGTTGGAGGCACCACTGAGTACAGAACGGCCACCACCAGATCCAGAGCTGGGGAGGACATGGAGGGGGGCTTCAGGTAGGCCAAAATGCCAGTGCTGATGAACAGAGAAACCACGGTCAAGTGAGGGAGGCACATGGAGAAGGCTTTGTGCCTTCCCTGCTCAGAGGGCATCCTCAGCACAGCTCTGAAGATCTGCACGTAGGACAGCACAATGAAAACGAAACAGCCCAAAGCTAATCCAAGAGAAAGCACAATAAGCCCCACTTCCCTGAGGTAGGAGTGTGAGCAGGAGAGCTTGAGGATCTGGGGAATCTCACAGAAGAACTAGTCCACGACATTGCCTTGGCAGAGAGGAATGGAAAATGTGTTGGCAGTGTGCAGGAGAGCATTGAGAAAACCAGTGGCCCAGGCAGCTGCTGCCATCCTGACACAAGCTCTGGTGTCCATGAGCATAGCATAGTGCAGGGATCTGCAGATGGCAACGTAGCGGTCATAGGCCATGACTGTGAGGAGAGAATACTCAGCTGAACATAAGAAAAAGAAGAAAAAGACCTGGGCAGCACATCCTGCATAGGAAATGGTCCTGGTGTCCCTCAGGAAGTTGGCCATGGATTTGGGGACAGTGGTGGAGATGGAGCCGAGGTCGAGGAGGGCGAGGTGGAGGAGGAAGAAGTACATGGGGGTGTGGAGGTGGTGGTCGCAGGCTACGGCAGTGATGATGAGGCCGTTGGCCAGGAGGGCAGCCAGGTAGGTGCCCAGGAAGAGCGAGAAGTGCAAGAGCTGCAGCTCCCGTGTGTCTGCAAAGGCCAGGAGGAGGAACTCACTGAAGGAGCTGCTGTTGGACACTTTGCTCTCTCCGGACATGGAGGACTGTCCTAGGAAAAAGACAGTGATAACTTAGGACACACTTCTCTGAGCAAAACTTTCCCATAACCTCCCCCAAACACACACACATTGCCTCCTCCCATCCCAGCAGCACCGTCACTGAGCTCCGTGGCCTGAGCTCTGGTTTGTGCTGGCTGTGTTTGCCCTGAGGAGCAGGGGCCTCTGCCCAAGGGCTCCAGAGCAGCCAGCCCTGACCTACTGCACTGCGTAGATGGGAGACACGGGGACTAAACTTTTATACTCACACTTCTAGTCAGATGTAATCCACTAATAATGTTGAAGGGATTTTCAGCATGTTCACTCTCAGTTCTAAATAATGTGGGTTCTTTAATTGTTTTAATGCTTGTTTTATTTTCTTTGTTTGCCCTTGTCACACCTGAGGAGGATTCTTGGAGGTAGAAATCCTCAGCATTACTACTGCACTCAGAGTGACCAGCTGTGATTCCTGAGAGGCCAAAGGATTCACCCTGCCTTTAGTGCAGGGAGAGGAGAGCTGGCCTGGTCCTCTGCCTTGTTCCCAGCTGCCCGGGGCTCGCCCCTCGGAGGTGGAGGACAGTTGCACTCATGTTACCCTAAAAAGAAATGACACCGCGGAGAGCAGAGGAATCCCCTCCCAAAGTGCACACCAGTGCTCTTTCTGAGGGTAAGCGAGGCAGGTCTCAGCCCTGCCCTTCCAGCCAGGAACACATCGGGCTCCTTCCCACTGCCCACATCCAGACGCCCAGCAGCACCTCCGTGGCCCCAGTATCTAGGCAGCTTCTCCATGGGGCACCTGGCTGTAATGGGAGAGCTGTGCCCTTCTGGAGGGCAGCTTGCAGCCCAGCCACACACCCCAGGGAAGCAGCTGGATGTCCTGAGGATGGGGGGTGCTGAAGAGAGAGTTGGCTCATTCCCAGCCCTCTGCATTGCCCACAGCCCCACAGGTTAGAGGGGCACTTGGGCACCCTGGTGTCAAGGACACCTCTGCGTGGTAGGACTTGCAGGGTCAGTGTCTGAAGTGCATCAGAAACCCCCCTGCCCAGAGAGTCCAAGGGGAAGGACAAGGGCAGCAGGGACATGTGGGAAACACAGAGCAGTATCAGGATATTTGTGCTGAGGGAGGCAGGGGCAGGGAGGGAGAGAGGGGCACTCAGGAGTGTCGCCTCTCCTGGATGTCTGGCTGATGAGGAAAATGCTCCTGCCCTGGACCTCAGAGCCTTGAGAGCAGAGGGCTGTGCTGGGTGGAGAGGAGAGGAGGCTTTGGAACTGTTTCCTCTCACACCTTGCCCATGACTCTGCTGCCTGGAGCCGTCCCTGCAGGGAGCTCTTTCTCTGGCCCCACGTCTCTCCTCCGACAGCACAAGACTCTTGGGAAGCTCCTTCCCTTTCATGTATGCCCTGCTTTGACCTTCCTTTTGGAAAGTCCCCTCCAAAAAAGTCCTGTGAATGAGCTGGAGCTGGGAGCAGCCCTCACCCACGCAGCACCCTCTCACCACGACAATGAACCTGACCTGCTGGGGGTCGCTCCTCCCACCCAGACCTTCTCCCTGCAGCACCGCAGGTTGCTGCCCAGGCAGGCTGAGTGCTGACCCACCCAGGCAGCAGAGTCACTGCCCCGGGCACACAACACCCCGCGGTGGCAGGGACACTGCACCTGGGACTATACCCCAGCTTCACACCCCTGCACCAGCCCCGGCACAAGGAAGCAGCACGCCCTGTCCCGGGGACAGTGGGGCAGGACATCCCTGCTCTGAAGCCTCTCTCCCTCTTCTGCCCTGCAGAAGCCCGGAGAGCGATCCTCACAACCCCATTGCCCTGCAGCCAGACACTCACCATGCAAACAGCTGGGAAGATGTCTCCCACAAGGAGCTCTCCTCTCTCCTCCCACTCCACACTGCCTTCCACTTCTCTCTGCCTTCTCGCAGCTCCTCTCAGCAGCAGCAGGCAGTGCCCACAGCCCTGCTGCTCTTGGCAGAGGAGCTGCTCCTGCACACAGCTGGGCACATGGGCACTGCTGCCACGGTGCCACCAGCTCCCTCTCTCCCAGGAGCCTGGCCCCACTCAGGAGCAGAGACACAGCTGCAGGCATGAATTTCTCTGTCCCTCAGGCTCCCTCCTCCTGGGAAATATCCACTGAGGTAGACTAAAATAATCACCTAGCGTCCTCTGCTAAGGAGTGGACAGAGACCGATTCCAACATTGCAGTTTATTTCATCAGAGGATAACTCTCTATGGTGGAAATGTCCCAACCTTGGAGGTCCCCATTGCCTTCTCTTACCTAGGCAGGACACCTAGAAGGGGACCGGAGGGGAGTTCATTTACTCATGGTTCAAGTTTTCATTCAGATAATCTGGGCACCACATGCTGGTTTGGAAGCCCCTGAGCGGGAGTGGGATTCAGATCCCTCCCATGAATTCCACAAACACACAGGAGGTGAGATTCCCCTTGCCCAACCTGAAGTGTGCCCAACAGAGATGTTTGCATGCAAGATGCTTGTCTAAGCTCCTGTTATAATCCCTGGAGGTGGAGGGTGGGAGTCAGTTGCCCACACACAAAAACCTGGTGACATTGGAAGAGAGAGAGGTGGTCCAAGGCATGTGCCAGTGTCTGCTTGCTCTGATGGAGCAGGTGGGAGACCTGCATACCACTAGAGCATCAGGTGGGGGCCAGGTGGGGAATTTCCTTGGCCGTCTCTAATGACCCCTAGGTGCCTACTACAACAAGAGCTCCACTCACAAGGAAGTTGAGATATATGAAGTTCCCAATGTTACCAACAGCTCATGTCATTCAGTGCAGACACTTGATTTCATGACCTAGAAATAGGCTGGAAGGACCATGTCAGATGCCTGGGGTGTGCAGCACAACTGCATGCTTCTAGCACATACACCATGGCACCTCCAGGGAAACCATGGCCCCTTTTCAGTGCTTCCTGGACAAGTACCCCAGGGCATCTCAACTTTCCTACCTGTGCCCAGACAATGGAATCCCACCACAACCCTTAGGCCACATCCATCCTGTCTACATCCACATGTGCTGCATAAATGGGAGGCAAATCACCTCGAGGTCTCCACTCTAGTGTCTGCACTCTCCAACCCTTCTGGCTCTCCTGTCCCTGAACCTCTTCTCACCCTTCCACATGATATGAACAGCCACTGGGCTAGTGATGTCCTCAGGGTGGCTGCATCGCAGGCTGCCCAGGCCCTGGGACTTCTTTAGTGGCACCTTTTCCTTCCTGGAGATCGCTTCACCTCTGTCACAGGCCCCCAAGGTGCTGCAGAGGCAGCTCAGGCTGCAAACCCCTCTCCTGCCATTCCTGCACAGCCCAGCTCTGTTTCTCCCTGGCCTTGGGCACTGCAGGGTTTGCGCTCTGTTTGTGGGAACCTCCTTCCACCATCACATTGCCACCTGCTATACATGCCAGCATGTCACCCCTTGCAGTCAAAGCCTTTGCCTACAGAAGGCCCTTGGGAACATGTTTCCCTGTGACAAATCTTCTGTCCATGCCACAGCTGAGGTGCTGAACTCCACATATATGCAGACATATGCAGCCTGGGGCACAGCCAGGAGCAAACGGAGATGCCCAAGCTGTCACAGCATTGCCACATGCTTGGAATAACGGAGATGGGGTGGGGTCACTCGCATGACTGCAGTCTTTCAATGGCAGAGTACAAGGTCTTCAGGAAACACCACCAGGGAAGATGAGGAGGAGGAGGCCCTGTGTGGGAAGGGCACATTGCACAGCATCGTGTCCAGGTGGGTTTTGAAAATCTCCAGGCAAGGAGACTCCACAACCTCTCTGGGCAACCTCTTCCAGGGCTCTGTCACTCTCACAGGCAAGAAGGTTTCCCTCAGATTCAGGTGGAAGTTCCCCTGATGACACAACTCGTCCACAACAGCACACCTGCTGCAGGAGAGCTGACTGCCAGCCCAGGCCTCACCAAGAGGCCCCAAGCACCCCCTGCACCCTCACCCCTGTAGAGCTGCATCTGCTGGCAGAGGGTCTCTCTGCATCCAAGCTTCTGACACAGCTGAGGCAGCGACTCCAGCAGCTACTGGGGAATGTCCTCTCCAGCATGACATGACCATATCTGAGCAAGCAGATTGGAAACAAAGGTGCCTTCTTGCCCCTGCTGTGCAGACTGCTGCCTCTCTTCACTGCACTCCAGGAGCTGCACTCCAGGCCTGGCTCTTCAACAGGCCTCTGCCTAGCACTGGCTCACAGGGTGCTTGACCCACCCTCATCAAGAAGCAAAGGCCCCAACTCCCTCTCCTCAGGGGCAACCAACAGAGCACCTTAGTGGCAGCTCCACCTAGCTAGAGCTGCACCCAGGAGAAGTTAAGGCCTTCTGTAGTTGTCCTTGCCTAGCTCTCCTTTCCTGGTAGCAGCAGTCACCCTCAAGTTCCTCGGGGTCCCCAGAAAGCAGCCCCCCACACACAACTTCCAACAAGGTCCTCAAAAGTTCTAAGCAGAGCCCACACACTGCTGCACCAGCTGCTGCCTCTGTTTGCTGCTTCTGTTTTCTGTGCTCTGACTTCCTTTTGGCAGGGACTTGGAAAGCCACCTCTCTGACAGTCTTCAAGGGGGATGGAGCCTCCCTTCTGCAAGAGTCACCCTGAGACTATTCAGAGACCAGGAAGGCTGGTTGTAGGGACGTTCTCAAACTCCAGCAGCTGCACAGCTGGGAGCTGGTCACCTCACACACTTCTGAATGAGCCAAGGTGCAGGTCCTGAGGCATTGCACTGCCTTCCAGGCTCTGCACCGGAGCCTGGACAGCAGCCCTGCAGTGTGTGTGCTTGTGCTGAGAAGCCCAGGAGCCAAACTGTGGGAGATCCAGGGCACTAGGTGCTGTACAGCCCCCCGCGAAAGCCAGGGTGCTGGAGGGGGGCGGGGGGGGGGGAACCAAGGTGCCAGGGACTGTAGCCAGGGGAGAAGCAAAAAGCCCGGCCCTGAGGTGATGCTGAAAAGCCCAAGGACCAGCTGAGCTCCAGAGGTGGGAAATGGCTTTCCCCAGGCTCAGCCTGGGCAACATTCATGGGAAATGAGAACACTGCCCCAGATTTGCTCCCCAGCCTTGCCCATGGTTATGGAACATGGGAAGCACCAGGGTCCCACGTAAAGCCCTCTGGATGATGCGTGTTAAGGGCCTAGTTGCTCTTTTCTGGCATCTCATCTCTCTCCTAAGCACCGCAGACTGGGAAACCTTGCTGAGGCCTTTTCAAAACAAAGAGCCTGCTTTGGTGCCTGAAGGAGGAAGGCTGCGTCCTGTCCCATCCTGTCCTTCATCCTCCTTTTGCGTCCTGTCCCATGATGTTCTACATCCTCCTTTGACAAGAAGAGTGACCCCCAGGAGAAACCAGTCTCACCAGGCTCACCAAAGCATCTCAGCCCATGGCCACCCTTTGTGCTGTTTGACCTCACATGATTTTGATCCCATCTTTAACAAGTGCCAAACCCCTAACATAGCCCCAAACCCCAGCTTCCCACACAGGTCTGCCTGGTTGGTGCAGGGGCACAGAAGTGACCTCTGCCGTGACCCATCTTAGATTTTTCACAGCCTTTGTCACCATCTGGTCACGTTCCTGAAGGAGTTATCAGCCAGTTTTGGAAACTAACTGTGGGGAGGGCAGGTGATTGCTTTGCAGAACATGGAGGGAAATCTCTCTGCTCTCTCCCTGGCTGTGCCATCTCCATGGCGGTGACCTACTGAGCCCAGAGATGACACGGGCTGAGGTCACAGGGGGACGTGCCGCATCACAGAGAGGTCTCTCCCCGGTGCCATGGGAGAGCCCTCACTTCCCTGCAAGGCCAGGGCACGGCTCACACACTCCCCACTGCTGCCCTTCAGAGCTACTCCCCAGCAAGGAGGGAGGCCAGGAGGCAGTGGGGCTGCACTGGGGCTCCTCACCAACAGGCACAAGAGCAGGGACACATTGGAGAGGAATTGTGGGGGACGAGACAGGAGACAAGAGAGTCCTTTTTCCCTGGAGGGAGAGGCGAGCCGAAGGAAAGGGGCCAAACGAGATGGAGACTGCTGGACCAAGAACATTAGCCCAGACCACGGATACTAGCTTTCCAGTGCTCCTGCAGCTCTCCACCAAGGGTAAGGGATTGAGGAACTGCTTCCTGAGGTGTCGCACAGAGACTGTGAAATGCAAAAACAGTTGTGGGACCTGGGCTGTGGGGGTGTCTGGACAGGGCTGGGGGCAGCCACAAGAGCCCTGCTGGAGGGTCCCGTCTGGCTCAGGGCACAATGGGGCAGGCAGGAGTGCTGGGTCCTGGGGCTGGGGCTGTCCTGAGCCCCGAGGCTCCTGTGGGGCTGGCTCCATCCCCTCCTGGTAGGGTGGGAGGAAATTCAGGCCCAAGTTTCCCTGGAAGTGGGTCCCCCCTTGGGGTCTGGCTCTGGCAGGAAAGGGGTCCTGGCTCCCAGAGGCTGCAATGTCCACCAGATCCCAGGGGGATCTCAAGAGCCTGCTGGAAATGCCCACAGAGGACATGAAACCTTCCCCTTGTAACAGCCCTCAGCATGGCACCAGACCCACCACCAACGATGGTGGGAGGAAGGAGCTGCCTGCTGGGTCATGTGTCTGCAATGTTGCCATGGCATCGCCCCCAGTGCTGCCCTGCTACTGGCTGACAAGAGGAGGAGGGTTGTGTTGGGTTGCCGGATGTCTCTGTCAGCCCATCACAGTCCAGCACGTGGGTTAAAGACACTTATAAGTGCAGCGGGAGCAAAGCAGGAGAGCAGGAGTGGGAGTGAGTGGGTCTGTAGGTGTGTTCCCATGCTGGCCCTGGCCGTGTGGGGCTGCTCTCCTCCAGGAGCTGCCACGGGCTTAGCACCATTGGACAGAGGTGCCTGGGCCCCAGGGGAGCTGTCCTGCAATCCAGATGTGCTGGCCGGCCCCAAGCAGCTGCGCTGGGCGGTACAGTGTGGTTTGGCCGAGATTTGTCTGCAAGATGGGAATGCTCTTTCTGCCCTTGGATTGGTGGAGGTGGGAAGGGAGCAGGAGCAGAGGTGTGAGTGGATGTTCAGAGGAAGTGCTTGTTGCTGCCTCTTGGAGGACTAGAAGGAAACAGAAGGGCTGGAGAGTGGGCCTGGCTGTGATTTGGGTCCATGGTGGAGGGTGTCCTGGCTGCTGGCCTGTGTGGTGGTGTGGCCTGTGTGTGCCTGCTGCAGAGGGGCGTGCTGGCTGTCCACCGTGTGTGAGGGGAGGGGTGGGGGTGAGGTGTGTGCCAGTGGGGGGTTGCCTGTGGTGGGGAGAGGCGGTGGCCCCAGGGTGTTGGTGCTCAGTGTGCGGGAGGAGACGTGTGGAGAGAGCAGTGCTGTGCGTGGGGAGTGCCATGAGGCTGGGGAGGTGGGGAGCGCTGCGAGGTGAGCAGGTGCCTTGTCTGCTGGGGCCCCGGCTGCCCTGGTGGCCCCATGAGCCAGGCACGCTGGCAGCCGGCTGCCTTCTGCCCGCTCAGCTTCACGCCTGGAGTTTCCTCCGCTCTTGCCAGGCTCTGCAGCCAGGACCCACCCGAAAGTGCAGGGAGCGCTTCTGCTTGCTCTGAGAGCTGTACGAGGCATGCTTTTCCCTCCTTTCCTCTCGGTTGCTTTTTGTGGGGAGAGCTTTGGTCTTGCAGCAGTGTTGGCTGAAGGAGCAGGAGGTCGTGGGAGGTGCTCATTCCCAGCTGGGCGTTAGCATGCTGGAAGGTGTTTGGAGTAGTGAAGGCCTTGTGGAGAGGTGTTCTTGGGAGAGGGGCAGGTGTGTTCTTGGGAGAGGACTCTGGAGGGGGGCTGATGGCTCCCTGTGCCAAATCTCCCTGGACAAGGAGTGCCTTGGAGGAGGGAAGGCAAGGCAAGGGTGGCCTGCAAGGGATGCGCAGCCCAGGTCTCTCTTCCTTCCAGCTGCTGTCTCGGCAAGTTCCTCCACCGTCCTGCTGCAGGGTGAGCTTTGTGTGCTGCAGCAGGGCAGCGAGAGAGCCCCCTTGGGCAGGCATGAGTGTGCGAGGTGTGGTGTTGGGAGGTGCTGACGCGGGGAAGGTGGTGGTGTTGGCCTGAGGTTTGGGTGGGAGTGAGGAGCCCCACGGAGCTCTAGGGGCATTGCTGCGAGTCTCTGGAGCCAAGGGAGTGGTGGTGAGCACAGGCGTCCTCCCAGCAGCCTGCCGGCTTGTGGGCAGGCATTGTGGATGCTGAGTGCTGGAAGCCCTTTCCCCTTGGTGTTTTCTCCCTGAGTGCTTGGAGAGTTGCCACTCCTTTTTTGGGAGGTGGGGAGAGTCCTGGAGCCTTTGCATTGTGACCAATCTTGTTTTTCGGACTGCTCCCTGCTGACGCCGTGATGGGGTCATGTCCTTGCAGGCCTGAGAAATGCAGGGGCCAAAGAGTGGAGCACTAGGGGCTCAAGTGCTTGCTAAGAGAAGAGAGGGAAGTGGTCCTTGCTGCAGGCTGCTGCCTGGTGCTGCTTTGGAGGAGAGCTCCTGGCACCAGACGTGAGGACAAACCAGCTTGGCTCTGCCACACGCCCAGCTCCTTCAGTGGGTGGCTTAGCTGGTGCTCTCGGGCTCTGCCTGGGCCATGCCAGGGGGGACCCTGGAGGCAGAGCCTGCGCTGGCTTTTCCATGTGGCACTCGCACTGCTGAAAGCTGCTGGCTTGGCTCGAGGCTTTGCTTGGCAGAGAAATCCCCGGCCTTGCTGAGGCAGGGCAAGGCAAAGGCTTGAGAGCAGTAGAAGCCTTGTGCCGTTTCCCTGGTTGCAAGTGTGCTTGTCTAAGGCTGGTGCACTGGCCCTGTCCGTGCTGCTGAGTGTGTCTGCTTGCTGCCATGTGGTCATTGGTGAGCTCCCTGAGCATGGCCCGAGAGAGGGGGAGTGTTGCCAAAGAGTTTTGTCCTCCTTCCTTGAAGCCCCAAAGGGCCCCTCAGTAGGGAGGCCTGTGGGGTGAGGGCCTTGAGGGCACGTGAAGCAAAGCAGATAGATAGGCAAGAGCTGGCGTGATGCGCCTCATGGGAGAGCACTTGCCCTCTGCTTCGTGGAGGTGGGAAGGGAGCAGGCTCTGGGCTTTGACTGGATGTTCAGAGGAAGTGCCTGCTGAAAGGCTCTGGAGGACTAGAAGCAAGCGGAAGGGTTGGAGAGTGGGTCTTGGTGTGTTTTGGGGCCCTTGCCCATGGTCGCTTCTGCTCGGAAAAACTGCCTGTCGGAGGGCTCCGAGAGAGGCTGTGCCCACGCGGCACGCTGTGGCCTGGCCACTGGTGCTGCTCCGTGGCTCTT
>NW_027182610.1:0-14959 GCF_040807025.1 Struthio camelus
CCGAGCTCGGCCTGCGCGCATCGGCCCCCGAGCATCAACCCAAGCTCAGCCCGCGAGCACCGGCCCGCGCGCATCGGTCCGAGAGCATCGGCCCAAGCTCGGCCCGAGAATCGGCCCGCGAGCATCGGCCTCCGCGCATTGGCCCCCGCGCATTGGCCCGCGAGCGTCGGCCCGAGCTCAGCCTGCGCGCATCGGTCCGGGAGCATGAACTCAAGCTCGGCCCGCGAGCACCGGCCCGCGCGCATCGGTCCGAGAGCATCGGCCCAAGCTCGGCCCGAGCATCGGCCCGCGAGCATCGGCCTGAGCATCGGCCCGAGCACGGCTCGCGAGCATCTGCCCGAGAATCGGCCCGCGAGCATCTGCCCGAGAATTGGACCGCGAGCATCGGCCCGAGAATCGGCCCGCGATCATCGGCCACCGAGCATCGGCCCCCGCGCACCGGCCCGCGAGCATCGGCCGGCGAGCATCGGCCGGCGAGCATCAGCGCGAGCATAGCCTGAGCTCGGCCCGCGAGCATCGGCCCGAGCTCGGCCTGCGAACATCGGCCCGCGCATCGGCCCGAGCTCGGCCCGCGAGCATCGGCCCGAGCATCGGCCCGAGCTCGGCCCGCGAGCATCAGTCCAAGCATCGGCCCGCGAGCATCGGCCCGAGCACAGCCCGCGAGCATCGGCCGACCTGGACCCGCGATCATCGGACGAGCTTGGCCCGTGAGCATCGGCCCGAGCATCAGCCCGAGCACAGCCCGCGAGCATCGGCCCAAGCTCAGCCTGCGAGCATCGGCCCGAGCCCGGCTGAGCTCGGCCCCCGAGCATCAGTCCAAGCATAGGCCCGAGCTCGGCCTGAGCATTGGCCCGAGCTTGGCCCGAGCATCGGCCCGCGATCATCGACCCGAGTTCGGCCCGCGAGCATCGGCCCGCGAGCATCGGCCCGAGCATCGGCCCGCGAGCATTGACCCGAGCTCGGCCCGCGAGCATCGGCCGGAGCATCGGCCCGCGAGCATCGGCCCGAGCTCGGCCCGCGAGAACCGGCCCGAGCTCGGCCAGCGAACTTCGGCTTGCGCATCGGCCCGAGCTCGGCCCGCGAACTTCGGCCCGAGCATCAGCCCGAGCTCGGCCTGAGCATCGCCCCGCGAGCATCAGCCCGAGAATCGGCCTGAGCTCGGCCCGCGAGCATCGGCCCGAGCTCGGCCTGCGCGCATCGGCCCGCGAGCATGAACCCAAGCTCGGCCCGCGCGCATCGGTCCGAGAGCATCAGCCCAAGCTCGGTCCGCGCGCATCGGCCCCCGCGCATCGGCCCGAGCTCGGCCTGCGCGCATCGGCCCGCGAGCATCAACCCAAGCTCGGCCCGCGAGCACCGGCCCGTGCGCATCGGCCCGCGAGCATCGGCCTGAGCATCGGCCCGAGCTCAGCTCGCGAGCATCGGCCCGAGAATCAGCCCGTGAGCATCGGCCCGCGAGCATCGGCCTGAGCTTCAGCCCGAGCTCGGACTGCGAGCATCGGCCCGCGAGCATCGGCCCGCGAGCATCGGCCCGCGAGCATCGGCCCGAGCTCGGTCTGCGAGCATCGGCCTCCAAGCATCGGCCCGAGCTCGGCCTGCGCGCATCGGCCCCTGCGCATCGGCCCCCGCGCATCGGCCCCCACGCATCGGCCTCCGCGCATCGGCCCGAGCTCGGCCTGCGCACATCGGACTGCACGCATCGGCCCGCGCATCGGCCCGCGAGCATCGGCGTCTGAGCATCGGCCTCCGCGCATCGGCCCGCGAGCATCGGCCCGAGCTCGGCCCGCGAGCATCGGTCCGGGAGCATGAACCCAAGCTCGGCCCGTGAGCATCGGCCCGAGTTCAGCCCGCGAGCATCGGCCCCCGCGCATCGGCCAGAGCTCGGCCCGCGAGCATCGGCCTCCGCGCATCGGCCTCCGCGCATCGGCCCGAGCTCAGCCTGCGCGCATCGGCCCCCGAGCATCAACCCAAGCTCGGCCCGCGAGCACCGGCCCGCGTGCATCGGTCCGAGAGCATCGGCCCAAGCTCGGCCCGAGAATCGGCCCGCGAGCATCGGCCTCCGCGCATCGGCCTCCGCGCATCGGCCCGAGCTCAGCCTGCGCGCATCGGTCCGGGAGCATGAACTCAAGCTCGGCCCGCGAGCACCGGCCCGCGCGCATCGGTCCGAGAGCATCGGCCAAAGCTCGGCCCAAGCATCGGCCCACGAGCATCGGCCCGCGAGCATCGGCCCGAGCTCGGCTCGTGAGCATCGGCCCGAGAGCATCAGCCCCCGCGCATCGGCTCGTGAGCATCGGCCCCCGCGCATCGGCCCGTGAGCATTGGCCCGAGCTCGGCCTGCGCGCATCGGCCCCCGAGCATCAACCCAAGCTCAGCCCGCGAGCACCGGCCCGCGCGCATCGGTCCGAGAGCATCGGCCCAAGCTCGGCCCGAGAATCGGCCCGCGAGCATCGGCCTCCGCGCATTGGCCCCCGCGCATTGGCCCGCGAGCATCGGCCCGAGCTCAGCCTGCGCGCATCGGTCCGGGAGCATGAACTCAAGCTCGGCCCGCGAGCACCGGCCCGCGCGCATCGGTCCGAGAGCATTGGCCCAAGCTCGGTCCGAGCATCGGCCCGCGAGCATCGGCCTGAGCATCGGCCCGAGCACGGCTCGCGAGCATCTGCCCGAGAATCGGCCCGCGAGCATCTGCCCGAGAATCGGACCGCGAGCATCGGCCCGAGAATCGGCCCGCGAGCATCGGCCCGAGAATCGGCCCGCGATCATCGGCCACCGAGCATCGGCCCCCGCGCACCGGCCCCCGAGCATCGGCCCGCGAGCATCGGCCGGCGAGCATCAGCGCGAGCATAGGCCTGAGCTCGGCCCGCGAGCATCGGCCCGAGCTCGGCCTGCGAACATCGGCCCGCGCATCGGCCCGAGCATCGGCCCGAGCTCGGCCCGCGAGCATCGGTCCAAGCATCGGCCCGCGAGCATCGGCCCGAGCACAGCCCGCGAGCATCGGCCGACCTGGACCCGCGATCATCGGATGAGCTTGGCCCGTGAGCATCGGCCCGAGCATCAGCCCGAGCATCAGCCCGAGCACAGCCCGCGAGCATCGGCCCGAGCCCGGCTGAGCTCGGCCCCCGAGCATCGGTCCAAGCATAGGCCCGAGCTCGGCCTGAGCATTGGCCCGAGCTCGGCCCGAGCATCGGCCCGCGAGCATCGGCCTCCGCGCATCGGCCTCCGCGCATCGGCCCGCGAGCATCGGCCCCCGCGCATCGGCCCCCGCGCATCGGCCCCCGCGCATCGGCCCCCGCGCATCGGCCAGAGCTCGGCCCGCGAGCATCGGCCTCCGCGCATCGGCCCGCGAGCATCGGCCCGAGCTCGGTCCGCGAGCATTGGCCCGCGAGAACCGGCCCGAGCTCGGCCAGCGAACTTCGGCCTGCGCATCGGCCCGAGCATCTGCCCGAGCTCGGCCTGAGCATCGCCCCGCGAGCATCAGCCCGAGAATCGGCCTGAGCTCGGCCCGCGAGCATCGGCCCGAGCTCGGCCTGCGCGCATCGGCCCGCGAGCATCAACCCAAGCTCGGCCCGCGAGCACCGGCCCGCGCGCATCGGTCCGAGAGCATCGGCCCAAGCTCGGCCCCCGTGCATCGGCCCGAGCTCAGCCTGCGCGCATCAGCCCCCGAGCATCAACCCAAGCTCGGCGCGCGAGCACCGGCCCGCGCGCATCGGTCCGAGAGCATCGGCCCAAGCTCGGCCCGAGCATCGGACCGCGAGCATCGGCCTGAGCATCGGCCCGAGCTCGGCCTGCACGCATCGGCCCGCGAGCATCAACCCAAGCTCGGCCCGCGAGCACCGGCCCGCGCGCATCGGTCCGAGAGCATCGGCCCAAGCTCGGCCCGCGAGCATCGGCCCGCGAGCATCGGCCCCCGCGCATCGGCCCGAGTTCGGCCTGCGCGCATCAGCCCCCGAGCATCAACCCAAGCTCGGCCCGCGAGCACTGGCCCGCGCGCATCGGTCCGAGAGCATCGGCCCAAGCTCGGCCCGAGAATCAGCCCGCGAGCATCAGCCGGAGAATCAGCCTGCTAGCATCGGCCCCCGCGCATCGACCCCCGCGCATCGGCCCGCGAGCATCGGCCTGAGCTTCGGCCCGAGCTCGGACTGCGAACATCGGCCTGAGCATCGGCCCGCGAGCATCGGCCCGAGCTCGGCCTGCGAGCATCGGCCCCCACGCATCGGCCTCCGCGCATCGGCCCGAGCTCGGCCTGCGCACATCGGACTGCATGCATCGGCCCTAGCTCGGCCCGCGAGCATCGGCCTCCGCGCATCGGCACGCGAGCATCGGTCCGGGAGCATGAACCCAAGCTCGGCACGCGAGCATCGGCCCGCGAGCATCGGCCCGAGCTCAGCCCGCGAGCATCGGCCCGCGAGCATCGGCCTCCGCGCATCGGCCCGCGAGCATCGGCCCCCGCGCATCGGCCCCCGCACATCGGCCAGAGCTCGGCCCGCGAGCATCGGCCTCCGCGCATCGGCCTCCGCGCATCGGCCCGCGAGCATCGGCCCGAGCTCAGCCTGCGCGCATCGGCCCCCGAGCATCAACCCAAGCTCGGCCCGCGAGCACCGGCCCGCGCGCATCGGTCCGAGAGCATCGGCCCGAGCTCGGCCCGAGCATCGGCCCGCGAGCATCGGCCTGAGCATTGGCCCGAGCTCGGCTCGCGAGCATCTGCCCGAGAATCGGCCCGCGAGCATCTGCCCGAGCATCGACCCGCGAGCATCTGCCCGAGAATTGGCCCGCGAGCATCGGCCACCGAGCATCGGCCCCCGCGCACCGGCCCGCGAGAATCGGCCTGCGAGCATCGGCCCAAGCATCGGCCGGCGAGCATCGGTGCGAGCATCGGCCTGAGCTCGGTCCGCGAGCATCGGCCCGCGAGCATCGGCCTGCGAGCATCGGCCCGCGAGCATCGGCGCGAGCATAGGCCTGAGCTCGGCCCGCGAGCATCTGCCCGAGAATCACCCCGCGAGCATCGGCCCCCGCGCATCGGCCCACGAGCATCGGCCTGAGCTTCGGCCCGAGGTCGGACCGCGAGCATCGGCCCGAGCATCGGCCCGCGAGCATCGGCCCGAGCTCGGCCTGCGCGCATCGGCCCGAGCTCGGCCTCCGCGCATCGGCCTCCGCGCATCAGCCCGAGCTCGGCCTGCGAGCATTGGCCTGCACGCATCGGCCCTAGTTCGGCCCGCGAGCATCGGCCTCCGAGCATCGGCACGCGAGCATCGGTCCGGGAGCATGAACGCAAGCTCGGCCCGTGAGCTTCGGCCCGAGCATCGGCCCGAGCTCGGCCCGAGCATCGGCCCGCGAGCATCAGCCTGAGCATCGGCCTGAGCTCGGCCCGCGAGCATCGGTCCAAGCATCGGCCCGCGAGCATCGGCCCGAGCTCGGCCTGCGCACATTGGCCCGCGAGCATCAACCCAAGCTCGGCCCGCGAGCACCGGCCCATGTGCATCGGTCCGAGAGCATCGGCCCAAGCTCGGCCCGAGCATCGGCCCGCGAGCATCGGCCCCCGCGCATCGGCCCGAGCTCGGCCTGCGCGCATCGGCCCCTCAGCATCAACCCAAGCTCGGCCCGCGAGCACCGGCCCGTGTGCATCGGTCCGAGAGCATCGGCCCGAGCTCGGCCCGAGCATCGGACCGCGAGCATCGGCCTGAGCATCGGCCCGAGCACGGCTCGCGAGCATCTGCCTGAGAATCAGCCCGCGAGCATCGGCCCGAGAATCAGCCCGCGAGCATCGGCCCCCGCGCATCGGCCCGCGAGCATCGGCCCGAGCTTCGGCCCGAGCTCGGACCGCGAGCATCGGCCCCCGCGCATCAGCCCGAGCTCAGCCCCCGCGCATCGGCCCGAGCTCGGCCTGCGAGCATCGGACTGCACGCATCGGCCCTAGCTCGGACTGCACGCATCGGCCCTAGCTCGGCCTGCGAGCATCGGCCTCCGAGTATCGGCCTCCGCGCATCGGCACGCGAGTATCGGCCCAAGCTCGGCCCGCGAGCATCGGTCCGGGAGCATGAACCCACGCTCGGCCCGCGAGCATCGGCCTGAGCATCGGCCCGCGAGGATCGGCCCCCACGCATTGGCTCGTGAGCATCGGCCACCGCACATCGGCCCGCGAGCATCGGCCCAAGCTCGGCCCGCGAGCATCGGCCTCCGCGCATCGGCCCCCGCGCATCGGCCCGAGCTCGGTCTGCGCGCGTCGGCCCGCGAGCATGAACCCAAGCTCGGCCCGCGAGCATCGGCCCCCGCGCATCGGCTCGTGAGCATCGGCCCCCGCGCATCGGCCCGCGAGCATCGGCCAGAGCTCGGCCCGCGAGCATCGGCCTCCGAGCATCGGCCCCCGCGCATCGGCCCGAGCTCGGCCTGCGCACATCGGGCCCCGAGCATCAACCCAAGCTCGGCCCGCGAGCACCGGCCCGCGCGCATCGGTCCGAGAGCATCGGCCCAAGCTCGGCCCGAGCATCGGCCCGCGAGCATCGGCCCCCGCGCATCGGCCCGAGCTCGGCCTGCGCGCATCGGCCCCTCAGCATCAACCCAAGCTCGGCCCGCGAGCACCGGCCCGTGTGCATCGGCCCGAGCTCGGCCCGAGCATCGGACCGCGAGCATCGGCCTGAGCATCGGCCCGAGCTCGGCTCGCGAGCATCTGCCTGAGAATCAGCCCGCGAGCATCGGCCCGAGAATCAGCCCGCGAGCATCGGCCCCCGCGCATCGGCCCCCGCGCATCGGCCCGAGCTCGGCCTGCGAGCATCGGACTGCACGCATCGGCCCTAGCTCGGACTGCACGCATCGGCCCTAGCTCGGCCTGCGAGCATCGGCCTCCGAGTATCGGTCTCCGCGCATCGGCACGCGAGTATCGGCCCAAGCTCGGCCCGCGAGCATCGGTCCGGGAGCATGAACCCACGCTCGGCCCGCGAGCATCGGCCCGCGAGCATCGGCCTGAGCATCGGCCCGCGAGGATCGGCCCCCACGCATTGGCTCGTGAGCATCGGCCACCGCACATCGGCCCGCGAGCATCGGCCCAAGCTCGGCCCGCGAGCATCGGCCTCCGCGCATCGGCCCCCGCGCATCGGCCCCCGCGCATCGGCCCGAGCTCGGTCTGCGCGCGTCGGCCCGCGAGCATGAACCCAAGCTCGGCCCGCGAGCATCGGCCCGCAAGCATCGGCCCCCGCGCATCGGCTCGTGAGCATCGGCCCCCGCACATCGGCCCGCGAGCATCGGCCAGAGCTCGGCCCGCGAGCATCGGCCTCCGAGCATCGGCCCCCGCGCATTGGCCCGAGCTCGGCCTGCGCACATCGGGCCCGGAGCATCAACCCAAGCTCGGCCCGCGAGCACCGGCCCGCGCGCATCGGTCCGAGAGCATCGGCCCAAGCTCGGCCCGAGAATCGGCCCGCGAGCATCAGCCTCAGCGCATCGGCCCCCGCGCATCGGCCCCCGCGCATCGGCCTGAGCTCGGCCTGCGCGCATCGGTCCGGAAGCATGAACTCAAGCTCGGCCCGCGAGCATCGGCTCGCGCGCATCGGTCCGAGAGCATCGGCCCGAGCTTGGCCCGCGAGCATCGGCCTCCGAGCATTGGCCCGAGCTCGGCCCACGCGCATCGGCCCCCGAGCATCGACCCGAGCTCGACCCGAGCATCGGCCCGCGAGCATCGACCCGAGCATCGGCCTGATCTCGGCCCGCGAGCATCGGCCCGAGCATCGGCCCGCGAGCATCGGCCCGAGCTCGGCCCGCGAGCATCGGTGCGAGCATAGGCCTGAGCTCGGCCCGCGAGCATCGGCCCGAGCTTGGTCCGCGAGCATTGGCCCGCGAGAACCGGCCCGAGCTCGGCCCGCGAGCATCAGCTCGAGATCGGCCCGCGAGCATCGGCCCGAGCATCGGCCAGAGCATCGGCCCGCGAGCATCGGCCCGCGAGCATGAACCCAAGCTCGGCCCGCGAGCATCGGCCCGAGCTCGGCCCGCGAGCATCGGTCCAAGCATCGACCCGAGCTCGGCCTGAGCATCGGTCCGCGAGGATCGGTCCAAGCATCGGCCCGCGAGCATCGACCCGAGCTCGGCCCGCGAGCATCGGCCCGAGCTCGGCCCGCGAGCATCGGCCCGAGAATCGGCCCTCGAGCATCGGCCCGAGAATCGGCCCTCGAGCATCGGCCCTCGAGCATCGGCCTGAGCATCGGCCCGCGAGCATCGGCCACCGAGCATCGGCCACCGAGCATCGGCCCGTGAGCATCGGCCCGAGATCAGCCCGCGAGCACCGGCCCGAGCATCAGCCCGCGAGCATCGGCCCACGAGCATCGGCCCGCGAGCATCGGCCCGCGAGCATCGGCCTGATCTCGGCCCGCGAGCATCAGCCCGAGCATCGGCCCGCGAGCATCGGCCCGAGCTCGGCCCGCGAGCATCGGCCCGAGCATAGGCCTGAGCTCGGCCCGCGAGCATCGGCCCGAGCTTGGCCCGCGAGCATTGGCCCGCGAGAACCGGCCCGAGCTCGGCCGGCGAGCATCGGCCCGCGAGCATCAGCTCGAGATCGGCCCGCGAGCATCGGCCCGAGTATCGGCCCGAGCTCGGCCCGCGAGCATCGGCCCCCGAGCATCGGTCCGAGCATCGGCTCGCGAGCATCGGTCCAAGCATCGGCCCACGAGCATCGGCCCAAGCTCGGCCCGCGAGCATCGGCCCGCGAGCATAGGCGCGAGCATCGGCCCGCGAGCATGGGCCCGAGCTCGGCCCGCGAGCATAGGCCTGCGCATCGGCCCGCGAGCATGGGCCCGAGCTCGGCCCGCGAGCATGGGCCTGCGCATCGGCTCGAGCTTGGCCCGCGAGCATCGGCCCGCGAGTATCGGCACAAGCATTGGCCCGCGAGCATCGGCGCGAGCATACGCCCGAGCTTGGCCCGCGAGCATCGGTCCAAGCATCGGCCTGCGAGTATCGGTCTGCGCATTGGCCAGCGAGCATCGGCCCGCGAGCATTGGCCCGAGCTCGTCCCGCGAGCATCGGCCTCTGAGTATCGGCCCGAGCTCGGCCCGCGAGCATCAGCCCGAGCTCGGCCCGTGAGCATCGGCCTGCGCGCATCGGCCCTAGCTCGGCCCGCGAGCATCGGCCCCCGCGCATCGGCCCGAGCTCGGCCCGTGAGCATCGGCCCCCGCGCATCGGCCCGAGCTCGGCCCGTGAGCATCGGTCCGAGCATCGACCCGAGCTCGGCCCGCGAGCATCAGCCTGAGCATCGGCCTGATCTCGGCCCGCGAGTATCGGCCCGAACTCGGCCCGTGAGCATCGGCCCGAGCATCGCCCCGCGAGCATGGGCCCGAGCATCGCCCCGCGAGCATGGGCCCAAGTTCGGCCCGCGAGCATCAGCCCGAGCTCGGCCCGCGAGCATTGGCCCGAGAGCTTCGGCCCGCGAGCATCGGCCCGAGAGCTTCGGCCCGCGAGAATCGGCCCGCGAGCATCGGCCCGAGCTTGGCCCTCGCGCATCAGCCCGAGCTCGGTCCCCGCGCATCGGCCCGAGCTCGGTCCGCGAGCATCGGCCTCCGAGCATCGGCCCGCGAGCATCGGCCTCCGAGCATCGGCCCCCGAGCATCGGCCTCCGAGCATCGGCCCCCGAGCATCGGCCCGAGCTCGGCCTGCGCGCATCGGCCCCGCGAGCATCGGCCCGCGATCATCGGCCCGAGCATCAGCCCGCGAGCACCGGCCCGAGCATCAGCCTGCGAGCATCAGTCCGAGCTCGGTCCGCGAGCATCGGCCCGCGAATCGGCCCACGAGCATCGGCCCGAGCATAGACCTGAGCTCGGCCCCCGAGCATCGGTACAAGCATCGGCCCGAGCTCGGCCTGAGCATTGGCCCAAGCATCGGCCCGCGAGCATCGGCCCGCGAGCATCGGCCCCCGCGCATCGGCCCCCCGCACATCGGCCCCCCGCACATCGGCCCCCCGCACATCGGCCCCCCGCACATCGGCTCGCGAGCATCGGCCCGAGCATCGGTCCGAGCTCGTCCTGCGAGCATCGGCCCGAGCTCGGCTCACCAGCATCGGCCTGCGAGCATCGGCCCGAGCTCGGCCCGCGGGCATCGGCCCGCGGGCATCGGCCCGCGAGCATCGGCACCCGCGCATCCGCCCGAGCTCGGCCCACGCGCATCTGCCCCCGTGAGCATCGGCCCGAGCTCGGCCTGCGCGCATCGGCCTGCGCGCATCGGCCCTAGCTCGGCCCGCGAGCATCGGCCTCCGTGCATCGGCACGCGAGCATCGGCCCGAGCTCGGCCTGCACGCATCGGTCCGGGAACATGAACCCAAGTTCGGCCTCCGCGCATCGGTCCGGGAACATGAACCCAAGCTCGGACTGCGCGCATCGGCCCGCGCGTATCGGTCCGAGAGCATCGGCCCAAGCTCGGCCCGAGCATCGGCCTGCGAGCATTGGCCCGAGCATAGGCCTGAGCTCGGCCCGCGAGCATCGGCCCGAGCATCGGCCCTAGCTCGGCCTGCGAGCATCGGCCCCTGAGCATCGGCCCCCGAGCATCGGCCCGAGCTCGGCCTGCGCGCATCGGTCCGGGAACATGAACCCAAAGCTCGGCCCACGAGCATCGGCCCGCGAGCATCGGCCCAAGCTCGGCCCGCGAGCATCGGTCCAAGCATCGGCCCGAGCATCGGCCCGCGAGCATCGGCCCGAGCTCAGCCCGCGAGCATCGGCCCGAGCATCGGCCTGAGCTCGGCCCCCGAGCATCTGTACAAGCATCGGACCGAGCTCGGCCCGAGCATTGGACCGAGCTCGGCCCGAGCATCGGCCCGCGAGCATCGGCCCCCCGCATATCGGCTCGCGAGCATGTGCCCGAGCTCGGCCCGCGAGCATCAGCCTGAGCTCGGCCCGCGAGCATCGGCCTCCGCGCATCGGCCCGAGCTCGGCCCGCGAGCATCGGTCTCCGAGCATTGGCCCGAGCTCGGCCTGCTCGCATCGGCCCCTGAGCATCGACCCGAGCTCGACCCAAGTATCGGCCCGCGAGCATCGACCCGAGTTCGGCCAACGCGCATCTGCCCCCGCGAGCATCGGCCCGAGCTCGGCCCGCGAGCATCAGCCTGCGCGCATCGGCCCGAGTTCGGCCCGCGAGCATCGGCCTCCGCGCATCGGCCCCCGCGCATCGGCCCGCGAGCATCGGCCCGAGCTCGGCCTGCACGCATCGGCCCCCGAGCATCAACCCAAGCTCGGCCCGCGAGCACCGGCCCGCGCGCATCGGTCCGAGAGCATCGGCCCGAGCTCGGCCCGAGCATCGGCCCACGAGCATCGGCCTCCGCGCTTCGGCCCCCGCGCATCGGCCCGCGAGCATCCCCCCGCGAGCATGGGCCCGAGCTCGGCCCGCGAGCATCGGCCCGCGAGCATCGGCCCCCGCGCACCGGCCCGCGAGCATTGGACTGCGAGCATCGGCCCGAGAGCATCAGCGCGAGCATAGGCCTGAGCATCGGCCCGCGAGCATCGGCCGGCGAGCATCGGCCGGCGAGCATCGGCGCGAGCATAGGCCTGAGCTCGGCCCACGAGCATCGGCCCGAGCTCGGTCCGCGAGCATCGGTCCGAGCTCGGCCTGCGAACATCGGCCCGAGCTCGGTCCGCGAGCATCGGCCCGAGCTCGGCCTGAGCATTGGCCCAAGCATCGGCCCGCGAGCATCGGCCCGCGAGCATCGGCCCCCGCGCATCGGCCCCCCGCACATCGGCCCCCCGCACATCGGCTCGCGAGCATCGGCCCGAGCATCGGTCCGAGCTCGTCCTGCGAGCATCGGCCCGAGCTCGGCTCACCAGCATCGGCCTGCGAGCATCGGCCCGAGCTCGGCCCTCGGGCATCGGCCCGCGGGCATCGGCCCGCGAGCATCGGCCCGCGAGCATCGGCACCCGCGCATCCGCCCGAGCTCGGCCCACGCGCATCTGCCCCCGTGAGCATCGGCCCGAGCTCGGCCTGCGCGCATCGGCCTGCGCGCATCGGCCCTAGCTCGGCCCGCGAGCATCGGCCTCCGTGCATCGGCACGCGAGCATCGGCCCGAGCTCGGCCTGCACGCATCGGTCCGGGAACATGAACCCAAGTTCGGCCTCCGCGCATCGGTCCGGGAACATGAACCCAAGCTCGGACTGCGCGCATCGGCCCGCGCGTATCGGTCCGAGAGCATCGGCCCAAGCTCGGCCCGAGCATCGGCCTGCGAGCATTGGCCCGAGCATAGGCCTGAGCTTGGCCCGCGAGCATCGGCCCGAGCATCGGCCCTAGCTCGGCCTGCGAGCATCGGCCCCCGAGCATCGGCCCCCGAGCATCGGCCCGAGCTCGGCCTGCGCGCATCGGTCCGGGAACATGAACCCAAAGCTCGGCCCACGAGCATCGGCCCGCGAGCATCGGCCCAAGCTCGGCCCGCGAGCATCGGTCCAAGCATCGGCCCGAGCATCGGCCCGAGCTCAGCCCACGAGCATCGGCCCGAGCATCGGCCTGAGCTCGGCCCCCGAGCATCTGTACAAGCATCGGACCGAGCTCGGCCCGAGCATTGGACCGAGCTCGGCCCGAGCATCGGCCCGCGAGCATCGGCCCCCCGCATATCGGCTCGCGAGCATCGGCCCGAGCTCGGCCCGCGAGCATCAGCCTGAGCTCGGCCCGCGAGCATCGGCCTCCGCGCATCGGCCCGAGCTCGGCCCGCGAGCATCGGTCTCCGAGCATTGGCCCGAGCTCGGCCTGCTCGCATCGGCCCCTGAGCATCGACCCGAGCTCGACCCGAGTATCGGCCCGCGAGCATCGACCCGAGTTCGGCCAACGCGCATCTGCCCCCGCGAGCATCGGCCCGAGCTCGGCCCGCGAGCATCAGCCTGCGCGCATCGGCCCGAGTTCGGCCCGCGAGCATCGGCCTCCGCGCATCGGCCCCCGCGCATCGGCCCGCGAGCATCGGCCCGAGCTCGGCCTGCACGCATCGGCCCCCGAGCATCAACCCAAGCTCGGCCCGCGAGCACCGGCCCGCGCGCATCGGTCCGAGAGCATCGGCCCGAGCTCGGCCCGAGCATCGGCCCACGAGCATCGGCCTCCGCGCTTCGGCCCCCGCGCATCGGCCCGCGAGCATCGCCCCGCGAGCATGGGCCCGAGCTCGGCCCGCGAGCATCGGCCACCGAGCATCGGCGCGAGCATCGGCCCGCGAGCATGGGCCCGCGAGCATGGGCCCGCGAGCATGGGCCCGCGAGCATCGGCCACCGAGCACCGGCCCGAGCTCGGCCCGCGAGCATCGGCCCGAGATCGGCCCGCGAGCATCGGCCCGAGATCGGCCTCCGAGCATCGGCCCGAGCTCGGCCTGCGCGCATCTGCCCCCGCGAGCATCGGCCCGAGCTCGGCCTGCGCGCATCGGCCTGCGCGCATCGGCCCCAGCTCGGCCCGCGAGCATCGGCCTCCGAGCATCGGCCTCCGCGCATCGGCACGCGAGCATCGGCCCGAGCTCGGCCTGCGCGCATCGGCACCCGCGCATCGGCCCGAGCTCGGCCTGCGCGCATCTGCCCCCTCGAGCATCGGCCCGAGCTTGGCCTGCGCGCATTGGCACCCGCGCATCGGCCCAAGCTCGGCCTGCGCGCATCTGCCCCCGCGAGCATCGGCCCGAGCTCGGCCTGCGCGCATCGGTCTGCGCGCATCGGCCCGAGCTCGGCCTGCGAGCATCGGCCTCCGAGCATCGGCCTCCGCGCATCGGCACGCGAGCATCGGCCCGAGCTCGGCCTGCGCGCATCGTTCCGGGAACATGAACCCAAGCTCGGCCCGCGAGCATCGGTCCGAGAGCATCGGCCCTAGCTCGGCCCGAGCATCGGTCTCCGCGCATCGGCCCGCGAGCATAGGCCCGCGAGCATCGGCCCGAGCTCGGCCCACGCGCATCGGTCACCGCGCATCGACCCGAGCTCGGCCTGCGCGCATCGGCCCCCGCGAGCATCGGCCCGAGCTCGGCCCGCGAGCATCGGCCTCCGAGCATCGGCCTCCGCGCATCGGCCCGAGCTCGGCCTGCGCGCATCGGCCCCCGAGCATCAACCCAAGCTCG
Source organism: Struthio camelus (assembly GCF_040807025.1). Taxonomy (NCBI): domain Eukaryota; kingdom Metazoa; phylum Chordata; class Aves; order Struthioniformes; family Struthionidae; genus Struthio; species Struthio camelus. The sequence continues at coordinate 14,018 of NW_027182610.1, forward strand.
GCCCGCGAGCACCGGCCCGCACGCATCGGTCCGAGAGCATCGGCCAAAGCTCGGCCCAAGCATCGGCCTGAGCTCGGCCCGAGCTCGGCCCGTGAGCATCGGCCCGCGAGCATCGGCCCGCGAGCATCGGCCCCCGTGCATCGGCCCGCGAGCATCGGCCCGAGCTCGGCTCGCGAGCATCGGCCCGTGAGCATTGGCCCGAGCTCGGCCTGCGCGCATCGGCCCCCGAGCATCAACCCAAGCTCGGCCCGCGAGCACCGGCCCGCGTGCATCGGTCCGAGAGCATCGGCCCAAGCTCGGCCCGAGAATCGGCCCGTGAGCATCAGCCAGCGAGCATCGGCCCCCCGCGCATTGGCCCGCGAGAACCGGCCCGAGCTCGGCCAGCGAACTTCGGCCTGCGCATCGGCCCGAGCTCGGCACGCGAGCTTCGGCCCGAGCATCAGCCCGAGCTCGGCCTGAGCATCGCCCCGCGAGCATCAGCCCGAGAATCGGCCAAAGCTTGGCCCGCGAGCATCGGCCCCCGCACATCGGCCCGCGAGCATCGGCCCGAGCTCGGCCTGCGCGCATCGGCCCCCGAGTATCAACCCAAGCTCGGCCCGCGAGCACCGCCCCGCGCATCGGTCCGAGAGCATCAGCCCAAGCTCGGCCCGAGAATCGGCCCGCGAGCATCAGCCAGCGAGCATCGGCCCCCGCGCATTGGCCCCCGCGCATTGGCCCGAGCTCAGCCTGCGCGCATCGGTCCGCGAGCATGAACTCAAGCTCAGCCCGCGAGCACCGGCCCGCGCGCATCGGTCCGAGAGCATCGGCCCAAGCTCGGCCCGAGCATCGGCCCGCGAGCATCGGCCTGAGCATCGGCCCGAGCTCGGCTCGCGAGCATCTGCCCGAGAATCGGCCCGCGAGCATCTGCCCGAGAATCGGCCCGTGAGCATCGGCCCGAGAATC
>NW_027182611.1:0-43968 GCF_040807025.1 Struthio camelus
CAAGACCAGCTCCAATAGGGCCCTGCGTGCGATGCAGGGGGGGGCTCGGGGGGGAACTGGGGGGTCTTGGGGGCTCCCGGGGGGACCGTGGGGACACAAGACCAGCTCCGATGGGGCCCTGCGTGCGATGCAGGGGGGGCTCGGGGGGGAACTGGGGGGTCCTGGGGGGGATACGGGGGTCTTGGGGGCACAAGACCAGCTCCAATAGGGCCCTGCGTGCGATGCAGGGGGGGCTCGGGGGGGAACTGGGGGGTCTTGGGGGCTCCCGGGGGGACCGTGGGGACACAAGACCAGCTCCGATGGGGCTCTGCGTGCGATGCAGGGGGAGCTCGGGGGGGAACTGGGGGGTCCTGGGGGGGATACGGGGGTCTTGGGGGCACAAGACCAGCTCCGATAGGGCCCTGCGTGCGATGCAGGGGGGGCTCGGGGGGGAACTGGGGGGTCCTGGGGGGGTCCTGGGGGGGATACGGGGGTCTTGGGGGCACAAGACCAGCTCCGATAGGGCCTGCGTGCGATGCAGGGGGGCTCGGGGGGGAACTGGGGGGTCCTTGGGGGGGATACGGGGGTCTTGGGGGCACAAGACCAGCTCCGATGGGGCCCTGCGTGCGATGCAGGGGGGGCTCGGGGGGAACTGGGGGGTCCTGGGGGGATACGGGGTCTTGGGGGCACAAGACCAGCTCCGATGGGGCCCTGCGTGCGATGCAGGGGGGGCTTGGGGGGGAACTGGAGGGTCCTGGGGGGGATACGGGGTCTTGGGGGCACAAGACCAGCTCCGATGGGGCCCTGCGTGCGATGCAGGGGGGGCTTGGGGGGGAACTGGAGGGTCCTGGGGGGATACGGGGTCTTGGGGGCACAAGACCAGCTCCGATGGGGCCCTGCGTGCGATGCAGGGGGGGCTTGGGGGGAACTGGAGGGTCCTGGGGGGGATACGGGGGTCTTGGGGGCACAGAGGGGACTGTGGGGACACAAGACCAGCTCCGATGGGGCCCTGCGTGCGATGCAGGGGGGCTCGGGGGGGAACTGGGGGTCCTGGGGGGGATACGGGGGTCTTGGGGGCACCCGGGGGACCGTGGGGACACAAGACCAGCTCCGATGGGGGCCCTGCGTGCGATGCAGGGGGGCTCGGGGGGGAACTGGGGGGTCCTGGGGGGATACGGGGGTCCTGGGGGGACAGAGGGGACGGTGGGGACACAAAACCATCTCCAACAGGGCCCCGAGTGGGGCGAAGGGGGCCCAGGGGGGATATGGGGGTCCCGGGGGGGGCAGTGGGGCACAGAGCAATCGTCAAGGGTGAACACGGGGAGCTGTGCGGATATGAGACCATCACCAACAAATAAAGAAACAAATAAGGGGGCCCAGGGGCAAATTTGGGGGTCCTGGGGGGGATATGGGGGTCCCAGGGAGCAATATATGGTCCCAGGGGCCATAAGACCATTGTCAAGGGGGTCCCGATGCAGATGAAGGGATCGTGGGGGGATTCGGGGGTCCTGGGGCAGATATGGGGGTCCAAGAGACCACGGGGCTGCCCCATGGTGTATTGGGGGGGTTACAGAGCAGCCCCCAACAGCCCCCCGAGGGAGGGCAGAGGGTCCTGGGGGTCACTGGGGGGTCCCAGGGGGCTCAGGGTGGAGCTGAGGGGGGTCATTGGGGGGTCCTGGGGGGGCCGTACCCGATGCGGTTGATGGCACCGTAGTGGGGCACCATGGCGAGGTGGAGCTGGGGCTGCGTCGCCTCGTCCTCGTCTTCGTCCTCCTCCCTTTCCTCATCGGTCGTCGTCGTCGCTGGAGCCGGGCGGCCCGGGGGTCCCGTGCAGGTTCTGCATCTTCATCACCAGCAGCCTGGGGGGGGGGGGGTTGGGGGGGCGCTGAGGGGCTGCCCCACGGCAGGGGGGGGGGTATCGGCAGCCCCACGGTGCAGGGGGAGCCCAGGGGGTGCTGTGGGGTGCAGGAGGTGCAAGGGGAGCCCATGGGGGGCTGTGGGGCACCGCAGGGACCCTGTGGGGCACCCCAGAGGTGCCATAGGGACCCATGGGGCGCCGCGGGGCACGAGGGGGGCCCATGGGGCACCGCAGGGACCCTGTGGGGCACCCCAGAGGTGCCATAGGGACCCCATGGGGCACCGCGGGGCACGAGGGGGACCCGTGGGGCACCGCAGGGACCCTGTGGGGCACCCCAGAGGTGCCATAGGGACCCCATGGGGCACCGCGGGGCACGAGGGGGACCCGTGGGGCACCGCAGGGACCCTGTGGGGCACCCCAGAGGTGCCATAGGGACCCCATGGGGCGCCGCGGGGCACGAGGGGGACCCGTGGGGCACCCCAGAGGTGCCATAGGGACCCCATGGGGCGCCGCGGGGCACGAGGGGGACCCGTGGGGCACCCCAGAGGTGCCATAGGGACCCCATGGGGCGCCGCGGGGCACGAGGGGGACCCGTGGGGCACCCCAGAGGTGCCATAGGGACCCCATGGGGCGCCGCGGGGCACGAGGGGGGCCCACGAGGTGCAAGGGAACGCCGTGGGGGGCTGTGGGGAGGTCCTGAGGTGCAAGGGGAGCCCATGGGGGCTGTGGGGCACCCCGCGGGTGCCGTGGGGGGAGCTCGGGGGGGGCTGTGGGGCGTGGAGGGATGCCGTGGGAGCCCGTGGGGTCTGTGGGGCACCGCAGGGACCCTGAGGGCAGGCCGTGAGGTGCATGGGGAGCCCGTGGCGCACGGAGGGTCCCCGTGGGTGGCCGTGGGGTGCAGGAGGAGCCCGTGGGGTGCTGTGGGACAGCGGAGGGACCCCGTGGGGGGCTGTGGGGCACCAGGGGAGCCCGTGGGGGCCGGGGGGGGGGGGGCCCGTAGGGTGCAAGGGGAGCCCGCAGGGGACGCCGTGGGGTGCGGGTGGCCATGGGGGGAGCCCGCGAGGGGCTGTGGATGGCTGTGGGGTGCGGGGGGAGCCCGCGGGGGGCCGTGGGGCACTGGAGGGACACTGTGGGTGGCCGTGGGGGGCCATGGGGCACCGGGGGAGCCCGCGGGGGGGCCCCTCACCGGTTGGCCTGGGCGGTCTCGGCCTGGGTGCCGGCGCAGAGCAGCAGCGACAGCGGCGGCTCCACCCGGCCCTCGCCCAGGTCGTCGCGCAGCACCGCGAAGCTGAGGCAGGGGGCGCCTGGGGGGGCGGGGGGGGGGGGGTCGGACCCGCCGGGCGGCAGCAGCCGCAGCGGCCCCCCGCCCCGGGCCCGTCCCGTCCCGTCCCCCCCGGTCCCCCCGGTCCGGTCCGTCCCGTCCCCCCCGGTCCTGTCCCGTCCCCCCCGGTCCCCCCCGGTCCCCCCCCGGTCCAGTCCCGTCCCCCCCGGTCCGGTCCCACCCCGGTCCCCCCCGGTCCAGTCCCGTCCCCCCCGGTCCAGTCCCGTCCCCCCCCGGTCCCCCCCGGTCCAGTCCCACTCCCGTCCCCCCCGATCCCCCAGTCCCGCCCCGGTCCTGTCCCGTCCCCCCCCGGTCCAGTCCCGTCCCCCCGGTCCCCCCCGGTCCCCCCCGGTCCAGTCCCGTCCCCCCCGGTCCCCCCGGTCCCCCCCGGTCCAGTCCCGTCCCCCCGGTCCCCCCGGTCCAGTCCCGTCCCCCCCCGGTCCCCCCCGGTCCCCCCCGGTCCAGTCCCGTCCCCCCCGGTCCAGTCCGGTCCTGTCCCTCCCCCCCCGGTCCAGTCCCGTCCCCCCCGGTCCAGTCCGGTCCTGTCCCGTCCCCCCCCCCGGTCCAGTCCCCGTCCCCCCCGGTCCCCCCCGGTCCAGTCCCGTCCCCCCCGGTCCCCCCCGGTCCGGTCCCCCCCCGGTCCAGTCCCGTCCCCCCCGGTCCCCCCCGGTCCGGTCCCACCCCGGTCCAGTCCCCGTCCCCCCCCGGTCCAGTCCCACCCCGGTCCCCCCCAGGTCCCGCCCCGGTCCAGTCCCGGTCCCGGTACCCCCGCTCCCGGTCCCAGTCCCGGTCCCGGTCCCGCTCCCGTCCCCCCCGGTGCCGGTGCCGGTGCCGGTACCGGTGCCGGCGCGGTGGTAGAGCACGTAGGCCTCCTCGTCCATGACGAGCTCCTCGTCGGGGCCGAGCGGGGGGCCGCGGCCGGGCACGTAAACCCGCGCCGGGGCCTCCGGGGCCTCCGCCGCCGCCCGCCGGGCTCCTCCCGCGCCGCCGCCGCGCCGCCATCTTGCCTCCCCCCTCCCTACGCCGGCGTCTTGACGCACTTCCGGCCGCCGCCGCTCAGCCCCGCCCCCCGCGCCTCTTACGCACTTCCGCCCGGCCTCCCCGCTCGGCCCCGCCCCGCCCCGCCCCGCCCCGGCGTCTCTTCCCCACTTCCGCCCGGCCCCGCCCCCCTCTGCCGCCATCTTGGCGGCCGGGCCGCTGACCCGTCGCTATGGCGACGGGGAAATGGCCGCCTCTTCCTCCTCCCCCCCGCCCCCCTCCCGCTATGGACTGCCTGGAGGCGGCTAATGAGGGGTCGTGACGTCACCTCCCGCGTGGTGACGTCATCAGTGCCGCGGTGGGGGGGTGCGGGGGCCTCCTCCTCCCTCTCCACCTCCCTCCTTCCTCCCTCTCTCTCCCTTCCTCCATCTCCCTCCTCCTTCCTCCCTCCCCATCTCCCTCCTCCCCCATCTCCCTCCTCCCCCATCTCCCTCCTCCTCCCCTCTCCATCTCCCTCCTTCATCCCTCTCTCTCCCCCTTCCTCATCTCCCTCCTCCCCATCTCCCTCCTCCTCTTTCCTCCTCCTCCTCCCTCTCCAGCTCCCTCCTTCCTCCCTCTCTCTCCCTTCCTCCATCTCCCTCCTCCTTCCTCCCTCCCCATCTCCCTCCTCCCCATCTCCCTCCTCTTTCCTCCCTCCTCCTCCCTCTCCATCTCCCTCCTCCCCCTCTCCCTCCTCTTTCCTCCCTCCCTCCCCATCTTCCTCCTTCCTCCCTCTCCCTTCCTCTCCCTCCTCCCCATCTCCCTCCTTCTCCATCTCCCTCCTTCTTCCTCCCTCCCTCCCCATCTCCCTCCTCCCCATCTCCCTCCTCCTCTTTCCTCCCTCCTCCCTCTCCATCTCCCTCCTTCCTCCTCCCCTCCTTTTCCCTCTCCATCTCCATCTCCATCCCTCTCCCTCCTCCTCCCTCTCCATCTCCCTCCTCCCTCCATCTCCCTCCTCTTTCCTCCCTCCCTCTCCATCTTCCTCCTTCCTCCCTCTCCCTCCTCCCCATCGCCCTCCCTCTCCATCTCCCTCCTCCTTCCTCCCTCCCTCCCCATCTCCCCTCCTCCTCTTTCCTCCCTCCCTCTCCCTCCTCCATCTCCCTCCCTCCCCCTACCAGCCCCAGCGCCCCCCCCCGCCCCGGACACCTGGGCCCCTCCGTCCTGGGCCCTGACGCCCTTCCTCTTCCCCTCCCCCCCCAGCTCAGCCACTAACGAACGTGTAATTAAGCACATAATTAGCAGCTGCTGGTGCCAGGGGCTGGGGGGGGGGGCAGTACTCGCGTGTTCCCGCTGGCGCCCGCCCGGACGCCTGGGCCCCCCGGATGCCAGCCCCCCCCCCCGGACACCTGGTCCCCCCAGACGCCTCGGCCCCCCCCGGACTCCTGGGCCCCCCGGACGCCAGGCCCCCCCGGATGCCTGGGCCCCCCCGGACACCTGGGCCCCCCCCGGACGCCTGGGCCCCTCCCGGACGCCGGAGCCCCCCCGGACGCCGGAGCCCCCCGGACGCCAGGCCCCCCCCGGACGCCGGAGCCCCCCGGACGCCTGGGCCCCCCGGCGGCGGCAGCGAGGCCGGCGGCGGCAGCGGGACTACAAAAGCTTTTTATTCCGGGGCGCCGCCATGGCGGGTGGCAGCGGGGGGACGCGGGGGGACACGGGGGGACGGGGGGGTGGGGAGCTGCGAGGGGACATGGGGGCAGCTGGGGATGACGGGGACAGAGGTGCTGGCAGGGGACACAGTGGCGGGGGGCACGGGGGTGGCAGGGGACGGGGGTTGGCAGAGGACACGGGGGCAGTGGCAGGGGACACGGGTGGTGACAGGGGACACGGGGGTGGCAAGGGGCCGCGGGGGGTGGCAGGGGACGCGGGGGGGTGACAGGGGGTGGCAGGGCCATGGGGGTGGTGGCAGAGCTGCGGGGGGTGGCAGAGAACGCGGGGGGGTGACAGGGGGTGGCAGGGGACGCGGGGGGTGGCAGGGGACGCGGGGGGGTGACAGGGGGTGGCAGGGGACGCGGGGGGTGGCAGGGGGCCGCAGGGGGGTGACAGGGGGTGGCAGGGGCTGCAGGGGGTGGCAGGGGCCGCAGGGGGGTGACAGGGGGTGGCAGGGACGCAGGGGGGTGGCAGGGGCCACAGGGGGTGACACGGGCTGCGGGGGGGTGACAGGGGACGCGGGGGGGTGACGGGGTGGCAGGGGACGCAGGGGGGTGACGGGGTGGCAGGGGACGCAGGGGGTGACAGGGGACGCGGGAGGGTGACGGGGGTGGCAGGGGACGCGGGAGGGTGACGGGGGTGGCAGGGGACGCAGGGGGTGACAGGGGCCACGGGGGGTGGCAGGGGACGCGGGGGGGGTGACGGGGGTGACAGGGGCTGCAGGGGGTGGCAGGGGCTGCAGGGGGGTGACAGGGAACGCGGGGGGGTGACGGGGGTGGCAGGGGCCGCGGGGGGTGGCAGGGGACGCGGGGGGTGGCAGGGGACGCGGGGGGGTGACAGGGGGGTGACAGGGCACGCAGGGGGTGACAGGGGCCGCGGGGGGTGGCAGGGGACACGGGGGGGTGACAGGGGGGTGACAGGGGCCACGGGGGGTGGCAGGGGCTGCAGGGGGGTGACAGGGAACGCGGGGGGGTGACAGGGGGGTGGCAGGGGCCGCGGGGGCGGTGACAGGGGGGTGGCAGGGGCTGCAGGGGGGTGACAGGGGACGCGGGGGGGTGACGGGGGTGGCAGGGCCGCGGGGGGTGGCAGGGGACGCGGGGGCGGTGGCCGCCCCGGGATCACAGTAGCGCTTGCGCGGTGGCCGCGGTCACTCACAGTTTCGTCTCCCCCCCCCAACCTCGGTCCCCTCCCCCCCCCGCAAAAAATTACCTAACGAGTTAAAAAGTCGTCAGCAGCCGACGGGGGGGGGGGGACGGGGACGGGGACGGTGCCAGCCGTCCCCCCCCCGCGGTGGCAGCCGGGGACCTCGCCGCGGCCGCCCCGGGGAGCCGGCGTCGTCCTCCGTGGCTGCGGCGTCCCCGCGGGCGCCGGCGGCCGTGACGCGGCCACCGAGGGCCACTCGTCCCCGGTGGCGGTGCCCTTGGGGACCGGGAGACCCGGCCTGGCGGTCGTGGTGTCACCCTGGGGGACGAGGGGACCCAGCTTGGTCCTCGGTGGCTGGCGTGTCACCCTCAAGGACCCGGCCTTGTCCTTGGTGGCCGTGGCATGGCCCTTGGGGACAAGGGCACCCGATAATGTCCTCAGTGGCCACGGCGGTGGCCGCGATGCCACCATCGAAAAGGGACCCAGCCACGTCCAGGGTGGCCGTGGCGTCACCCTGGCGTCAAGAGAACCTGGCTTTGTCCTCGGTGGCCGTGGCGTCACCCTGGGGGACGAGAGAACCTGGCTTTGTCCTCGGTGGCCTGGGGGATGAGGGGACTCGGCTGTGTCCTCGGCCGCGGTGGTGGCATCAGCATCGCCCTCAGAAGTGAGGGGACCTGGCCACGTCCTCGGTGGCCGTGGTGGTGGCCGTGGCCTCGCTCTTGAAGGTGAGGGGTGCTGGCCATGTCGTGATGACGTCCGTCGCGTCCCCCTCGAAGGCGAAGGACCTGGCCGTGTCCTCGGTGGCTACGGCGTCACCTGCGAAGATGAGGGGCTGCGGCCATGTCCTCGGGGTCCACGACGCCACCCTTGAAAGCGAGGGACTGAACCGTGTCCTCGACGTCCATGGCGGTGACCATGAGGCGCCATGTCCATGTCCTTGCTGTCCGTGGTGTCACCGCGCAGACGAGACGCCGTGTCCATGTCCTCGCTGTCCGTGGTGTCACCCGTGCAGACGAGACGCCATGTCCATGTCCTCGCTCTCCGTGGTGTCACCCACGAAGCTGCCATGTCCACATCCGTGCCCTCGCTGTCCGTGGTGTCACCCTCGAAGACGAGGCGCCGTGGCCATGTCCGTGGTGTCACCCGCGCAGACGAGACGCCGTGTCCATGTCCTCCCTCTCCGTGGTGTCACCCGCGCAGACGAGACGCTGTGTCCATGTCCTTGCTCTCCATGGTGTCACCCTCGAAGACGAGGCGCCGTGGCCATGTCCGTGGTGTCACCCGCGCAGACGAGACGCTGTGTCCATGTCCTTGCTCTCCATGGTGTCACCCTCGAAGACGAGGCGCCATGGCCATGTCCTCGCTGTCTGTGCTGTCACCCGCGCAGACGAGACACTGTGTCCATGTCCTCACTGTCCGTGGTGTCACCCGCGCAGACGAGACGCTGTGTCCATGTCCTCGCTTTCCGTGGTGTCACCCACGAAGCTGCCATGTCCACATCTGTGCCCTCGCTGTCCATGGTGTCACCCTCGAAGACGAGGCGCCGTGGCCATGTCCGTGGTGTCACCCGCGCAGACGAGACGCCGTGTCCATGTCCTCCCTCTCCGTGGTGTCACCCGCGCAGACGAGACGCTGTGTCCATGTCCTCGCTCTCCGTGGTGTCACCCACGAAGCTGCCATGTCCACATCCGTGCCCTCGCTGTCCGTGGTGTCACCCTCGAAGACGAGGCACCGTGGCCACGTCCTCGGTGTCCGTGCTGTCACCTGCGAAGATGAGGGCACCTGGCTGTGCCCTTGGTGTCCATGGTGTCACTCGGGAAGGTGAGAGGCCCCAGCCATGTCCTCGGTGCCCACGGTGTCACCCTCGAAGACGAGGCGCCGTGGCTGTGCCCTCGGTGTCCATGTTGTCACCTATGAGGATGAGGGCACCTGGCCGTGCCCTCGGTGTCCACGTTGTCACCTGTGAAGATGAGGGCACTTGACTGTGCCCTCGGTGTCCGTGTTGTCACCTGTGAAGACGAGGGCACCTGGCTGTGTCCTCGGGGTCCGTGGTGTCACCTGCGAAGACGAGGGCACCTGGCCGCGCCCTTGGCGTCCACAACGTCACCCTCGAACATGAGGGCACCCGGCCACGTCCTCGGTTTCCCCCTCGTAGACGAGGCGCCGCGGCGTCCCCCGCGAAGGCCGCGCGCGTCCCGGCGCGTCATACCTCGGACTCGAGGCTGGAGAAGTGGGCGGAGCCGCGGCGGGCGCCCAGCTCGGCGGCGCGCCGGGGCCGGGCGGGCGCCGGGGCCCAGGCTCCCCAGCGGCCGCCGCAGCTCAGGTCCTCGAGGCTGCGTGAGGCCGGCGGCAGCCCCAGCTCGCAGGCCGCCTGTCGGGGCCGCCCCGGCGGCGGCGTCGCTCCGGGGGGCCGGTGGCGGCAGCCCCGGGGCGCCAGGCAGCCGTGGGGGCCGCAGCGCCGGTGCTCCCAGTCCCGCCGCCACTCCAGCCGCTCCTCGGAGCAGCTCCGGTAGCCCAGGGCCTCGGCGGCGGCGGCGCCGGGCCGCTGCTGGCAGCTGGGACACGGCGCCAGCTTCTCCGCCGACCAGTAGCGCGGCGGCGGCGTGGCGGTGGCGGCGCAGCGCTCCCGGCCCGGCACCGTGCAGAAGTAGTCGGCGGGGGCGAACCAGCAGGCGTGGGGCTCGCCGGGGGCCGGCGGCGGGCTGGGGGCGCCGGGCGGTTCGGCGCCCTCCGACTCCGAGTCGGAGAGCTCGGCGCAGCGGCCCCAGGGCGGCGGCGGCGGCGGCGGGTGGTGGTGGTGGTGGTGGTGGTGGTGGTGGTGGTGGTGGTGGAGGCCGCGGCAGGCGTGGGCGCGCGGCGGGCGCAGCAGCGGCTGGGCTTCGGGGTCGGCCTCGGCCCACCGGGGCCGCCGGGGCCGCTCGCGGGGCGGCGCCGGCGGCGGCGGCGTCCGCTCGTCCTCGTAGGCCAGGCGGGCGTAGGCGCCCGGCGCCTCGGGGCCCTGCAGGCTCTCGCAGAGGCCGCGCAGCGAGCGCCGGGGCCAGGCGGGCGCGGGCGGCTCGCGGGCGGGCGGCGAGCGCGGCCCCGCCAGCCCCTGCGGCTCCATGGGGCCGTAGAAGCGGTGCAGGGCCTCGCCGCGGGGGCCCAGGCGCTCGGCGGCGGCGCGCCGGGCCGGCGGGCTGCGGCCGGGCCGCCAGCGCTCGGGCGGGCGGCGCTCGCGGGGCGGCGTGGGCAGGGCGGGCGGCGCCGGCGGCGTCCCCGCCGGCGTCCCGCGCGCCCCGTAGCCCCCCGCGGCGGGCAGCGGCTGCGGGGCCGGGCCCGGCGCCTCCTCGCCGCCGCAGCAGCTGTACATGCCCTGCGGACGGGGACGCGGTGGCACGCGGCGACGCGGTGGCACGCGGCGACGGCTGGCGCCAGCCGGCCCCTTCGCCCGGCCCCCCCCTGCATCCCCCTGCCCGTCCCTGTGTCCCGTCCCTGCCCCCCGTCTTGTCCCCGGCTTCTGTGTCCCCGTGTCCCATCCCCACCCCTGCGTCCTGTCCCCGTCCCCACGTCCTGTCCCCAGCCCTGTGTCCCCGTGTCCCCGTCCCGTCCCATATCCCTGTGTCCCGGCCCCGTGTCCTCATCCCAGCCGCTGTTGTGCCCCCGTGTCCCCCTCTCATCCTCTCCCCATGCCCGTGTCCTGTCCCTGTCCCCGTGTCCCCATCCCGGTCCCTGCCATGTCCCCGTATTGTCGTCCCTGTGGCCTGTCCCCATATCTCCATCTCAGTCCTTGCCCTGTCCCTGTATCCCCAACCCTGTCCCCGCGTCCCCGTGTCCCCACGTCCCCGTGTCCCCGTGTCCCCATGTCCCCAGGCCCCGTGTCCCCAGGTCCCCGTACCCTGCTGAAGGCGAGCAGGAAGTGGAGGCGGCCGGGGGCGCCCAGGCAGTGCCGCAGCTTCCAGTGCACCAGGTGCTCCCCACGTCCCCACGTCCCCGTGTCCCCATGTCCCCACGTCCCCGCGTCCCCACGTCCCCGTGTCCCCATGTCCCCACGTCCCCGTGTCCCCGTGTCCCCAGGTCCCCGTGTCCCCAGGCCCCGTGTCCCCGTGTCCCCACGTCCCCGTACCCTGCTGAAGGCGAGCAGGAAGTGGAGGCGGCCGGGGGCGCCCAGGCAGTGCCGCAGCTTCCAGTGCACCAGGTGCTCCCCACGTCCCCGTGTCCCCATGTCCCCATGTCCCCACGTCCCCGTGTCCCCGTGTCCCCAGGTCCCCGTGTCCCCACGTCCCCGTGTCCCCACGTCCCCGTGTCCCCAGGTCCCCGTACCCTGCTGAAGGCGAGCAGGAAGTGGAGGCGGCCGGGGGCGCCCAGGCAGTGCCGCAGCTTCCAGTGCACCAGGTGCTCCCCACGTCCCCACGTCCCCGTGTCCCCGTGTCCCCATGTCCCCGTGTCCCCAGGCCCCGTGTCCCCGTGTCCCCAGGTCCCCGTACCCTGCTGAAGGCGAGCAGGAAGTGGAGGTGGCCGGGGGCGCCCAGGCAGTGCCGCAGCTTCCAGTGCACCAGGTGCTCCCCACGTCCCCACGTCCCCGTGTCCCCACATCCCCGTGTCCCCGTGTCCCCAGGTCCCCGTGTCCCCACGTCCCCGTGTCCCCAGGTCCCCGTACCCTGCTGAAGGCGAGCAGGAAGTGGAGGCGGCCGGGGGCGCCCAGGCAGTGCCGCAGCTTCCAGTGCACCAGGTGCTCCCCACGTCCCCACGTCCCCGTGTCCCCGTGTCCCCACGTCCCCGTGTCCCCAGGTCCCCGTGTCCCCAGGCCCCGTGTCCCCGTGTCCCCAGGTCCCCGTACCCTGCTGAAGGCGAGCAGGAAGTGGAGGCGGCCGGGGGCGCCCAGGCAGTGCCGCAGCTTCCAGTGCACCAGGTGCTCCCAGGCGAAGACCAGCAGGCTCAGCCCCATGGCCACCAGCAGCATGTAGAAGACGCCGGCCATGTTGTCGATGTCCAGCTTGCTGCTCATCACCTCGATCTTGTCGTTGTGGCAGATCCCCGAGAGCCACAGGCGCTCCAGCATCTCGATCTCGTCTGCGGGCACCGCGTCCACACAGGGGCCCCGGCGTCCGGCCGCCCCCGCCCCGCAGCGAGGGGCCCCGGCGTCCGGCTGTCCCCACCACCGTGGGGACCTGGTGGCTGGCTGTACCCTCCCCCAGTGAGGGACCCAGGTGTGGGTGTACACACACACACACACACACACACCCATGACCACACACTGGGATGCCACACGTGCACTTAGGGACATATGACACACACACAGCCACAGTGGTACACACGCACAGGGAGACACACAGGCGGTATGATGGTACAGACACACACACACACACGCATGTTGTATAGCAATACACAGGCACATGGCTCATATGGTCATACACACAGGTTGTGGGATGGTACACACACACACGGAGGTTTTATGGTCGTTCAGGCACACAGGCCGCATGTTGCTTTACACGCGCATGCACACACCGGTGGTATGGGGGTAGATAAAAAGGTTGTATGGTGGCGCACCCTTACGGGTTGTATGGTTGTACAAACGCATAGGTTGTATGGTGGTACACCCACTCATATAGTGTATGAGGGTATGCATATACACAGAGCCTGTATGGCTGTACACACACAGGTTGTATGGCGGTATGTGCGCACCCACCGGTTGTATGGTGGTGTGCACACACGCAGAGTTCATATGGCGGTACGGACAGGTATGGCAGTGCAAACACACATACAGGTTGTATGGGGGTACGCACACACACCGCTTGTATGGTGGTACACACACAGATCGCATGGTGGTGCGCGCACATACACACACAGGTTGTATGGCGGTATGCACACAGGCACAGGTCATGTGGTATGCACACGCAGGTTGTACGGTGGTATGCACGCACACACAAAGGCTGTATGGTGGTACACACAGGCAGTATGGTGGTATGCACACACGCACAGGATGTATGGTGGAACATTCATACAGGTCAAACGGTGGTACACACACACACACACACAGGTTGTATGGCAGTACACACACACAGGCTGTACCGTGGTAGAAACGCACACACAGAGGTCACACAACGGTAAGGACACACACACACAGAGGCCACAGGGCGCCGCGAGCGCGCCGGGTGTGCGGGCGGGTGTGCGGGCGGGCGCGCGCGGCACCCACCGTCGCCGAGGAACTGGAGCAGGGCCAGGTCGACGGGCCGCTTCCAGCGCGAGCCCTTCTGCAGGGCGATGCCGTAGCCCGTGGTGGCGAACACCTTGCCCGAGCCGATGGTCACCAGCTTGCAGCCCTCGTCCTTGCGCGCCATGTAGTTGAGCACCGCCGCGTCGTAGATGAAGGCGTCCAGCTTCCTGGGGGGGGGGGGGGGGCACGTGCGTGGGGCTCAGCCCCGCCCCCCTGGCCCAGGCCCCGCCCCTCCTCACCGCAGCCCCGCCCCCAGCTCCCAGGCACCCCCTCTGGCCTTGCCCCAGCCCTATGTCCAGGCCCCACCCCATTCCCCAGACTCCGCCCCCATGGGACAGGCCCCGCCCCACCTCCATCCATCCCACGACCCCACCCCATTCCCCAGGCCACGCCCCGATGGGACAGGCCCCGCCCCACCTCCATCCCCTAGCCCTGACCCATTCCCCTGGCCAGGCCCCTATGGGACAGGCCCCACCCCACCTCTATTCCCCTGGCCCCACCCCACCCCCAGGCCCCACCCCCATGGGCCAGACCCCGCCCCACAGCCCCAGCCCCACCTCCATTCCCCTGGCCCTGCCCCCATTGGTCAGGCCCCACACCCACAGCCCCACTCCTCTTCCTCCAGCCCCATCCATTGGATAGGCCGCTCCTCACCACTGTGGCCACTCCCCTCTTCCCTATGGCTCCACCCCCTTTTCCCCAAGCCCCACCCCCACCACGCTCCAGGCCCCACCCAATTCCAGGCCCCACCCCTTTGTTCCTTGGCCCCACCCACTTGTTCCAGGCCCCACCCCTTCCCCCTAGGCCCCGCCCCCGGCGGGCGCACCCCGTCTTGAGGTGGTGCAGGGCGTCCTCCACGCCGCGCTGGTTGTAGCGCACCATGTAGCTGTGCATGTCGGGGTAGTTGCTGCGGATGTTCTTCTCCGTGCTGCCGTTGGGCACCGTCCCGAACTTCAGCGGCGGGTACTGCTCCTGCGGGCGCTGGAACTGCCCCGCGCCTCAGCACCCGCCCCACGGCGCCCCACGGCACCCACCGCCCCCCGCGCCGCCCCACGGCACCCCACGGCACCCGCCCACCCCGCGGGTACTGCTCCTGCGGGCGCTGGAACTGCCCCGCGCCTCAGCACCCGCCCCACCCGCCCCGCCCCACGGCGCCCCACGGCACCCACCGCCCCCCGCGCCGCCCCACGGCACCCCACGGCACCCGCCCACCCCGCGGGTACTGCTCCTGCGGGCGCTGGAACTGCCCCGCGCCTCAGCACCCGCCCCACCCGCCCCGCCCCACGGCGCCCCACGGCACCCACCGCCCCCCGCGCCGCCCCACGGCACCCCACGGCACCCGCCCACCCCACGGGTACTGCTCCTGCGGGCGCTGGAACTGCCCCGCGCCTCAGCACCCACCCCACCCGCGCCGCCCCACGGCACCCACCGCCTCCCGCGGCGCCCCACGGCACCCACCAGCCCCCCACAACGCGTGACATGTGTGAGGCCCCATGAGGCATGTGAGACTGTGTGACACGTGTCGGTCTGTGTGCCATACGGGTGACGCCGTTTGGGACCGTGTGACGCACAGGGGGTCCGTGTGACGTGTGCGGGTCCGTGTGAGGCGTGTGTGGGGCGGGGTACCTTGCGGTCGCTGAGCCCCGACACGGTGTCCACGTACTCCTCCTGGATCATGAAGGCGGCCAGGTTGGCGGTGTAGCTGGCGAGGAAGATGACGGCGAAGAAGGCCCAGACCAGCACCATGATCTTGCTGGTGGTGCCCTTGGGGTTCTCCACCGGCACCGAGTTGTTGAACACCAGGGCCCAGAGCAGCCAGATGGACTTGCCGATGGTGAACTTGGAGCCGCCCGCGCCTGGGGACAGGCGGCCGTGTCACCCCGTGGGTCCCCGCGTCACCCCTGCGTCACCCCCAGGTGACACCCACACCCAGAGCAGCCAGATGGACTTGCCGATGGTGAACTTGGAGCCACCTGCGCCTGGGGACACAGCCACCGTGTCCCCGTGGGTCTCAGTGTCACCCCCAGGGCCCCTGGGGACACCAACTGTGAATATGGAGCTGCCCATGCCTGGGGACAGGGTTGTGGCACCTCCCCCAGTCGCCCTGCGTCCCCCCTTTGTCCCCCCACCCTGTCCCATCCCCAGGGACACCTGAGGGCGGGCAGGTGGCACTCACGCTTGCCGGCGGCCAGGCTCCGGTTGTAGCCCACGGGGCTGAAGTACTCAAAGATGAAGACGGTGACGGCCACAACCGTGAGGCACATGACGAACATCATCACCCAGACAGCCGGGCTGTAGGGCTCTGCGGGCACCCGCGTCACTCGGATGCCTTTGTCTCCCTCAGATGCCTGTGTCCCTCCTGGATGCCTGTAACTCCCCAGATTCCTGTGTCTCCCTGGACACCTGTGTCCCCCCTGGATGCCTGTATCTCCCTGGACACCTGTAACTCCCCAGATACCTGTGTCTCCCTGGATACCTCTCTCTCTAGACACCCGTTAACCCCCTGGACACCTGTGTCTCCCTGGATGCCTGTGTCCCCCCCAGATGCCTGTCTCTCCCTGGATGCCTGTAACTCCCCAGATACCTGTGTCTCCCCAGACACCTGTAACTCCCCAGACAATTGTGTCTCCCTGGATGCCTGTGTCTCCCCTGGACGCCTGTAACTCCCAGGATGCCCGTGTCCCCCTGGATGCCTGTCTCCCCAGGTGCCTGTGTCCCCCCAGCCGCCTGTATCCACCCGGCCGCTTGTGTCCCCCCAGCCACCCGGGTCCCCACGCCGTACCCAGGAAGGCGGAGGGGGAGACGGTGCCGTTGCTGCGCGACACCATGACGCTGATGCCGGTCTCCACGAATGGCACGGAGAAGTCGACGATCTCGGAGCGCTCCTCGTTGATGGTCAGCGAGCCGATGGCCATGTCGGCCCGGCGGTAGAACACCTGCGGGTGGGGCCGGCGAGGGGGGGCGGGGCCCAGGCCGAGCAGCCAATGAAAGGGCAGGGTCAGTGCAGGGCGGAGCCAAGCAGCAGCTGGGGCGGGGAAAGCGGGTGAAAGGAGGCGGGGCCAGCAGTGGGTGGGGCCACAGGGTGGATCCCGGACACCGGGTCCCCCGTGCTCCCCAGGGCGGTTCCCGGACGCCAGGGTCCCCCGTGCTCCCTGGGATGGTTCCCGGACGCCGGGGCCCCTCGGGCCCACCTCTCCGATCATGCCGTTCCAGACGCCGTCGATCTTCTTGCCGTGCTTGCCGTTGGTGACCAGGTAGAGGTCGTAGGTGAAGCCCACGGTGCGCGCCAGGCGCTTGAGGATGTCGATGCAGAAGCCCTTGCAGCACTTCTTCTCGAAGAGCACCGGCTCCGCGGGGCGGCTGCGAGCACGGCCCGTGGCACCGCTGCACCGGGGCGCCGCCGGGCCGCTCCCGGCCCCGGGGCACCACGTGGGGAGCTCACAGACCCCCCAGAGCACTTCTGTGAGGAAGCTCACAGCCCAGGGGGCATTTGCGGGGGGAAGTTTGCAGACCTTGGGGCATTTGAGGGGAAGCTCACAGCCCCCGGGGCACTTTTGGGGGAAGACTGCAGCCCCGAGGCATTTTAGGGGGGAAATTCACAGCCTTCAGGGCACTTTTCGGAGAAGCTCACAGCCCCTAGGGCACTTCTAGGGGAAGCTGGCAGCCCCTGGGACACTGTGGAGGAAGCTCACAGCCCTCAGGGCACTTCTGGGGGGAAGCTTGCAGCCCCTAGGGGAAGCTGGCAGCCCCTGGGACACTGTGGGGGAAGCTCGCAGACCCCGGGGCATTTCTGGGGGAAGCTTGCAGCCGCTGGGGCACATGCGGGGGCAGCCGCTGGCACCGGGTGCCCTGGGAGCGGGCGGCGCGGGGCCGTGCCAACCTGTCGGTGCGGTTGAGCTGCTTGCGGCAGGGCACGGAGTCGCGGATGCAGGTGCCGGTGGCCGGGTCGACGTTCTCCACGATGACGAAGGGCCGTTCCTCCAGCGTCGCCACCATGAGGTGCTGGTCGTCGTCCACCGGCTGCAGGAACTTGCCGTAGCGCGACCACACCGGGTACTTCATCCGCAGGATCTGGTGCTCCCAGCTCCCCACCTGGCCCCGGGGCGAGACAAGCGCTGGTGGCTGTAGCTACAGCCACACCCACAGGCAGATGTGGTGGCACCGGGCAGGCGGATGGTGCCTGTGCCACACTGCTCATGGTCAGACCGATGTCACTGTGACCAGACTGAGGGACGTGTACAATCGTGGTCTCAGACACCCCTACAGTCGGAGAGACCAACACTGAGGAGCAACACACAGTCCCCAGGGGGGACAAGCAAACGGACAGACACCGTGATGGGGGTGACTTTCCCCCTTCCTTGGGGAAAGACGTTGGCGGGGGCAGCGGAGCGAGGAGCGTCCCAAGGGGTGTCATCGCAACGAGACAGGAGATGTCAGCGTGACCAGGCAGGCATTACCGCCGCCCCTGGACGCGTTTCACCGCAAGACAGCAGCGCGACATGGCAACCAGGGGCAGGGAGACACCGCCGGCACCCGCAGCTCACGCGCCGCCGCCGCCAGATGCTGCCGCCAGCCCCGGGGGACCCGGCCTGGCAACGAGGCTGAGAGCAGCCAGCGCCACCAGACGAACAGCCAGACGTCACCGTGACTGGAATGACAAACACCACGACGACCAGACGGGCACCCCGGGGGGTATCTCGCCGCAACCAGACGTTGCCGCGACCGGACATCAACATGAGCAGACACACGGCACAACCAGACCTCAGCACAACCCTCCGGGACACCGTGGCGCGGCCGAGACACGCACCTGCCAGCAGGTGCCGTCTTGGGGGTGAGACAGCGTTGGAGGAGCAGGGGACAGGCGGAGGGTGGGGGACACACTCACCACCTCCCAGCTCCGCTCCTTGTTGAGAGAGATGACGACCAGCGAGGGGTTGATGAGGTACCCGTCCTCGTTAAAGGAGAAGTCCTTCTGCCCCCAGGTGACGTTCATGAAGTAGCTGAAGATGAGACAGTGGGACGGGACGGGGGTCACCGGCTGCCTCCCCGCTGTGGCCTGTGGTGCCCCGGGGGCGCCCCGCTCACCGGTGCAGGTTGTCGTTGATCTGGGTCATGTTGGGGGCCCGGCAGTCGTTGTTGAACTCGGGGATGAAGCCGTAGTCGCGGAAGAGCGCCTCGGCGCCCTTGGCCACGATGGCCACGCCGTTGTGCACCCGGTGGTGCAGGTCGTCGCGCCAGCCGGCTGACAACACCGTGAACAGCCCCACGGGCAGGTGCTCCGGCAGGTAGTCGGTGCCGCCCAGGTTGGTGCCCACCATGAACCAGATGTAGCCGGGCCCGGTGAGGCCGGCTTCCTGGGCCGCCCGGAAGATGGCCTCCGCCTCCTCCCGGGAGCAGTAGAGCAGGCGGATCTGGGCGCTGATCTCCCGGAGCTGGCGCTTGAGCCGCGAGCCCTCGGGGTCGTCGGTGAGGTTGAGGGTGAGGACGCCCCGGTGCTCCCAGCCGATGAAGCTGCTGTCGGTGAGCACCTCCACGTAGTCCACAAAGTCCTCGTAGCCGGGGAAGAGGGTGGTGACGACGGCGAAGGCTGTCCAGTCGTACTCCTCCAGCACCTCGAAGATCACCTGGAGCTGCTGCTCCGTGGAGGAGCCCAGCTGCAGGAAGGTCGAGCCCTTTTCCTGGGGAAGGAGGGAGGTGCTGAGGCTGGCAGTGGCACGGGGCCAGGGCAGAGCGGGGCGGGGACCGGGAGGCAACGGCGCTGGGAACACGCAGCGGTGGGCTGGCTGCGGGACAGGCGGGTCAGGCAGCAGCAGGGCACAGCTGGGGTTGGGTAGGTGAACTGTGGTTGGGTTGGGGACAGCTGTGGACTTCTGGGGATAGCTGGGGTTGGGTTGGAGACAGCTAGGTGGCACGGGGAGCGGCTGGTGAGCTGGGGTTGGGTTGGGGATGGTTGGGGACAGCTGGGGTTGGACTGGGGTCGGTTGGGGATGCTTTGAGTTGGGTTGGAGATGGTTGGGGACAGTTTGGGTTGGGTTGGGGATGGATGGGGACAGTTTGGGTTGGGCTGGTGAGTTGGAGTTGGGTTGGGGACAGCTTGGGTTGGGCTGGGGACAGTTTGAGTTGGGTTGGGGATGGACGTGGACAGTCTGGGTTGGGCTGGTGAGTGGGAGTTGGGCTGGGGACAGTTTGGGTTGGGTTGGGGATCGCTGGGGCGGGGCTGGGGACCGCCGGGGAGCCCGGCGCACCTTGGGCGTGAGGACGATGGCGGAGCCGCCGTTGATGCCGATGATGGGCACCGAGGTCTGGGCCGAGATGAAGTCGAGGATCTGGGCCACGGCCTCGGAGCGCGTGTCGTCCTCGAAGACGACGCCGTGGATGCGCAGCGAGGAGAGGACGTCGCAGAGGCGCACGATGAGGCTCCGGGGGTTGGTGTCGTTGAGCAGCACCGCCACGGGGTTCACCTCCAGGGAGAAGCCGCGGAAGGCGGCGGGGGCGAAGCGGGCGCTCTCGGGGCCGTAGGAGGCGCCGCTGAAGATGATGGCGACGTTGAGGGCCCGGGGCGCCTCGGGCCGCGGCTCCAGGAAGGGGCTGGCGCAGGCCAGGGCCAGGGCGAAGAGCATCGTCGCGATGGGGCCGCCCGGGCGCGGGCTCATCTCGCAGCCGCTGCGCGCTCCGCCTGCGCCGCCGCGGGAGACAGCGTCAGCGCCCGGCCCAGGCCCCCCAGCGCCTCCCAGTCCCCCCAGTTCCCTCCTGTTCCCCCCAGCTCCCCCGTCCCTTCCCAGTTCTCCCCAGGGCCCCAGGGCGCCCCCTGCTCCCCCATCTCCCCCCCTCCTCCCAGCTCCCCCAGTCCTCCCAGTTCCCCCATTCCCTCCCACTTCTCCCCAGTCCCCCCAGTCCCCCCTGTCTCCCCTACGCTTCCCCCACCGTCCCCGTTTCCTCCTCTCCTCCCAGTCCTCCCAGTTCGCCCCAGTCCCCCCCAGGCGCAGGGCGGGGGCAGGGCCGTGAAGCCTCGTTACCGAAGGGGCTCGTTAACCCGGAATAGAAACACTCGAGCACTGAGAGTCGGAGCTGCCCGCCCCAAGCCTCAGCCATGCCAGTACACGCTGGCACACGCCAGGACACGCCAACACACACCGGCACACGCCAGGGCCCCACCAGGACACGCCAGCACGTGCTGGCACACACTAGTACACGCCAGCACATGCTGGCACACGCCAGGGCCCCACCAGGACACGCCAGCACACACTGGCACACACTAGTACACGCCAGCACACACTGGCACACGCCAGGGCCCACCAGGACACGCCAGCACACACTGGCACACACTAGCACACGCCAGCACACACTAGCACACGCCAGGGCCCACCAGGACACGCCAGCACACACTAGTACACGCCAGCACACACTGGCACACGCCAGGGCCCACCAGGACACGCCAGCACGTGCTGGCACACACTAGTACACGCCAGCACACACTGGCACACGCCAGGGCCCACCAGGACACGCCAGCACGTGCTGGCACACACTAGCACACGCCAGCACACACTGGCACACGCCAGGGCCCACCAGGACACGCCAGCACGTGCTGGCACACACTAGCACACGCCAGCACACACTGGCACACGCCAGGGCCCACCAGGACACGCCAGCACACACTGGCACACACTAGCACACGCCAGCACACACTGGCACACGCCAGGGCCCACCAGGACACGCCAGCACGTGCTGGCACACACTAGCACACGCCAGGGCCCACCAGGACACGCCAGCACACACTGGCACACGCCAGGGCCCACCAGGACACGCCAGCACGTGCTGGCACACACTAGCACACGCCAGCACACACTGGCACACGCCAGGGCCCCACCAGGACACGCCAACGCGTGCCGGCACGCACCAGAGCACACCGGCACATGCCAAGACATGCCAGCAAAGACCAGCACACGCTGGCACACACCAGGACACGCTTAGCAGCATCCAACACGCAGCAGAAAACACCAGCAGAGACCGGCACACGCCAGGAAACGCCGGCACGCGCCAGCGCGCGGCCCCACAGCCCCCCCGCGGCAGGGGACGGGATCCCGGCGTCCCCACTCTACCCCCCTCCCCCGCAGGAGGGGACCCAGGCGTCCGGGCCCCCCCGCTGGCACCTCCCCGCCGCGACGCTTTGTCCTTCTCTCTTTCATTTCTCCCTGTCTCGTTCCGGCGCTCGCTGGCGGCGCGGCGGGGGGACGCGGCTGCCGGGGGGCAACAGGCGCGTAGCCCTGGGGGGGGCGGCGGACAAAGCAACAGGCGGAGACAGGCGGGGGAAGAGGGGCAGCCGGGAGGCAGGCAGGGAAATCAACAGGTGGAGGCAGGCGGGGGGAGAGGGGCAGGCAGGGCACAGGCGGACAAGGCAACAGGCAGAGGCAGGCGGAGAGGAGAAAGAGCAGGCAGGGAACAGGCAGCCAAACCAACAGGCAGGGAGGAGGGGGCACAGGCGGCAAGGCTGGTTGCGGCAGCGTCAGGCTGGGAGCCGGCAGACAGGTGAAACGTGCCGGGGAAGGGTCAGTCGGAGCAGGCAGCGGGAACGCGGACAGGCAGATGGCTGTGGGGTGCTGGGGGGGTTCTGCTGGGTGGGGAGGGCGGCGGGACGGTGGGTGTTGGGGGCACCGCGTGAGGGTGGTGGTGGCGGTGTCCCTGTCTGGCGGCAGCGCTGGGGACGTGCACAGTCCCACCATCCTACAGGTGCTACAGCCGGGGGGGGACAGCAGGAACGGATGGGGGTACCTGCGCCCAGACAGCTGGATGTCCAAGGAAGGGTGTGTGACTGCATGAGGTCGGTTGTGAGCGGGTGTGGGCACCGGCGAGGAGGCTTGCGCGCGGGCACCACCAGCAACGCCTGACTGCACGCACACCACGAGCGGAGAGCGCAGGGGACGCGACCAGCCGCCACACAAGGATATGCAGGTACAATCAGAGCGTACTGGGCGCAGGTGGCAGCTGCGGCCGGCTGCCGTGTGGCAGCCTGAAAACCTGTTTCCAGGTGTAGCTGTTGAACGCTGTTCCCGACTTGGTGTAGTCCTTACAGACACCCTCGGTGCAGCAGGCAGAAGGCACTGCAGGCAGCACGGGGTTGTCCCCACAGATGTTGTGAGGCACAAACACCGAGCAGGCCCTTAGATACAGCCGGCTCTGGCTGACGCTGACCTGCGCTTTGTTGCGCGCATGAGGCCCTGCGTGTGTTTGTTGGCCCAGTATGATCCTCGCAAGCGGTGTGCTGCAGGGGGTGCAGGCAGTTCTCCCTGACGCACAGGCGGACGAGGAAGGCTACAGCCACCCGAGATGCAGTGCCCCATCGGGGAGGTGCACAGGGCAGCTGCACTGGCAGGGAGAGACCGCGGCCCCAGCTGCATGAGCACCTGTGCCTGCAGCGGGTGTAATTTCACCCATCTCCACACCCGCGCAGCCTCCAGGACCCCGGAGCCAATGGTGGCGGGTGGAGGGGGGTCTGGGAGCCCCATCAGGGGGTCGATCCGGCCAGCCCGGCTGTCCGGGAGCAGGGCGACCTTGGAGGTGAGCACAGGAGAGGCTGCGGGACCCAGGTGTCCGGGTGACTGCAGAGCGCGGTGATGCAGCCCCGGGGCAGCAACGGGGGGGGGGGGGAGGGGGTCCCACACCGGCGGCCGCAGCCAACCCCCGCTGCGCTGCAGCCTGACAAAACCTCCAGCCGGCAGAGCCCAGACAGGCAGGGGCAGGCGCACTGCCGCGGGTGCCGGGACCCGTGGACAGATCCTGCCGGTGCTGCCGCGGGGCACCGGCTGACGCAGACACCCCAGACGGAGTCGGCAGGGACAGGCAGACGTGCCGTGCGCGCCGCGAGCAGGGGGGTGGCAAGGGGCGCGGGAGGCTGTCTGCACAGCCAGACCAGAGCAACACCGCACAGCCAGACCGACGCACATCCGCACCGGCGCGCCGCTGCCCGCGCCGGGGGCGAGCCCCCCATGCAGCCGGACGCCTGCATCCGCGCGCCCTGGCACAAGCCTGCAGGGAGGGCTTCCCGCACACCCGACAGTCACACCGCGCCGCAGCAAGGGGGAAAGGTGACACGGAGGGAGAGGAGCCCGGACACCCGGGTTCTCCCCGGGGGACGCCTGGGTCCCCTGCCCGGCTCCAGCTCTAGCGGCAGGGGGGAGGGGGGCGCTGGCAGCCCGGACGCCTGGGTCCTTCCTTCCCCAGCCCGTTAGTGACCTTGAGTAAGTCCCTTCTCGCCGTGACTCAGTGTTTGCCGGGTGACGTGGGCATGGGGCAGAGTGCCCATCTCGGCGGGTGACAAACCCGTGTCCCCCAGTCAGCAGTACCCCATGCCCTCCTCAGTGGGTGACAAACCTGCGTCCGCCACCTGGCAGCACCCCGCACCCCGGTGGCGGGTGACAAATCCGTTTCCCCTGGCCAGCAGCACCCCGGCAGTGGTTGACAAATCCGTGTCCCCTGGTCAACAGCACCCCGCGCCCCAGTGGCGGGTGACAAACCCGTGTCCCCCATCTAGCAGCACTCCGCACCCTGGCAGTGCGTGACAAACCCGCGTCCCCCACCTGGCAGCACCCCATGCCCCGGCAGGTGACAAACCCATGTCCCCACCTGGCAGCACCCCATGCCCCGGCGGGTGACAAAGCTGTGTCCCCCGGCCGGCAGCACCCCGCGGTACCTACCTCGGCCGCACTCTGCTCCCGGGGGCCCTGCCTCATCTCGGCCCCGGCTGCGCGGGGGCTGCCGGCCCCAGCGGGCGACGGGGGCGGCCCCGGCACGGGGGTCCCGGCCGAGCGGAGCGGGGGGACGGGGGCGGGGGGTTGGGGACGTGGCGGGCCGGACGGAGGGCGAGGGAGGACGTGGGGATGGCGGGAGGGAGAGGTGGGGCCGGCAGGATGGGGAGAGGACGCAGGACAGAGGGATGCGGACGGAGGGAGGGTGGGAAAGAGGGTTTGGGGACGGGAGAGGGAGAGGGAGAACAGCAAGGAGGCACGGACGGAGGGAGAGAAGCGATGTGGGGGGGGGACAGCAGAGGGACGGGGGTGGGCAGGGGACAGAGGGGTGGGCGGGGGACAGCGGGGGGAGGCGGGGAGGACAGGGGGACAACAGGGGACAGCAAGGGGACGTGGGGATGATGGGGACAGTGGGGGGACGGGAGACAGCGGGGAGGAAGGGGACAGAAGTGGGGCGGGGGGGATGCGGGGGATGACAGGGGACAGCAGGGGACAGAGGGGGGTCGGGTGGCAGCAGGGGACAGTGGGGGGGATGCGGGGGGGTCAGGTGATGGCAGGGGAGAGCAGGGGAATGACGGGGACAGCGGGGCGATGACAGTGACAGCAGGGGACAGCGGGGGGACGCAGGGGGGACAGGCGACAGCAGGGGGATAACAGGGACAACAGGGGGATGCAGGGGGGGCAGGGGGACAACAGGGGACAGCAGGGGATGCGGGGGGACGGGATGGCAGGGGACAGCGGGGAGATGATGGGGACAGCAGGGGACAGTGGGGAGATGCAGGGGGATGACGGGGACAGTGGGGGGGACGGGGGACAGCTGGGGACAGCAGGGGGACAGGGGAAGATGGGGGACAGCAGGGGACAGTGGGGAGACGCGGGGGGATGACGGGGACAGTGGGGGGGACGGGGGACGGCTGGGGACAGCAGGGGGACGGGGGAAGATGGGGGACAGCAGGGGACAGTGGGGAGACGCGGGGGGATGACGGGAACAGTGGGGGACAGGGGGGGGGACGGGTGACGGCTGGGGGCAGCAGAAGGATGCGGGAGGATGGGTGACAGCAGGAGACAGTGGGGGGATGCGGGCGGGGGGACGGGTGACAGCAGGGGGATGAAGGGGACAGCGGGGGGGATGCGGGGGGACGGGTGACAGCAGGGGACAGCGGGGGATGAGCAGACAGAAACAGGCCGCCGGCCGGGGTGACGCCGGGCTGGGCCGCACCTGGGGGAGGGACAGAGCGTGGGGGGGGGGGGCGGACGCCGGGGTCCCCCAGTCTCCCCAGTGCCCCCCAGTGTCCCCAACGCCCTCGGCATCTCCAACTCTCCCGGCTCCCCAACGCACCCCGTTTGGGCAACAAGGAACCCCCAGTCCTGTCCCAGTGCTCCCAGTCCCGTCCCAGTGTCCCCAGGTGGGTCCCAGTACACCTAGTTCTATCCCATTGCCCCCCAAGTGACTTCCCAGTGCCCCCAGTCCCATCCCAGCACCCCCAGTCCCATCCCTGGGCCCCCAGTCCTCTCCCAGCCTCCCCAGTCCTGTCCCACTGCTCCCAGTCCCCTCCTGGCACCCCCAGTCCTGTCCCAGCACCCCCAGTCCCATCCCAACATCCCCAGTCCCGTCCCAGTGCTCCCAGTCCTCTCCCAGCCTCCCCAGTCCTGTCCCAGTGCTCCCAGTCCTGTCCCAGCACCCCCAGTCCCATCCTGGCACCCCCAGTCCCATCCCAGCACCCCCAGTCCTGTCCCAGCCTCCCCAGTCCTGTCCCAGCACCCCCAGTCCCATCCCAGTACCCCCAGTCCCCTCCCAGCCTCCCCAGTCCTGTCCCACTGCTCCCAATCCTCTCCTGGCACCCCCAGTCCTGTCCCAGCACCCCCAGTCCCATCCCAACATCCCCAGTCCCGTCCCAGTGCTCCCAGTCCCCTCCCAGCCTCCCCAGTCCTGTCCCAGTACTCCCAGTCCCCTCCCGGCACCCCCCGGGCCCCCCCAGTGCTCCCAGTCCCTCCCCGCCACCCCCCGCACCCTGCAGCACCCGGCGCCGCTTGCAGAATACTAATGGGGCCCGAGTGCCCGGGAGCGCGAGTGTGCGCGACTGTGCATGTGTCTGACTGTGTGCGTGTCGGACTGTGTGTTTGCGTGTGTGCAGGCGGGTGCACGCGTGTCCTCTATGTCCCCCGACCGCAGGCGGGCACAAGCGCATGTCGCCGGGGCTGCCTGCGGGACGCGCCTGTGTCCGCCTGTCCCAGCACGGCGGTGCCAGCGGGTGTTGCGGCGCGCGGAGCCGGTGCCGCGGTGCGGGGTCCCGCGCGTGCGGTTGTGCGTGTCCGGGTGTCGCACCGCCCGGCCCCGCCGCTCACCTGCTCGCGGTCCCCGCCGCTGCCACCGCCGCCACCACCGCCGGGGCGCCCGGACCGCGGCACCGGCACCGGCACCGGCACCGCCCTGGCGCCGCCCCCGGCACCGGGACCCCCCCCGGCACCGCCCCCGGGAACCACCCCCCCCCGGCACCGGGACCCCCGGCACCGCCCCCGGCACCGGGAACCGCCCCCCCCGGGCACCGGGACCCCCCCCCGGCACCGCCCCCGGGAACCACCCCCCCCCCCGACACCACCACCACCGGGACCCCCGGCGCCGCCCCCGGCACCGGGAACCGCCCCCCCGGCACAGGGACCCCCCCCCGGGAACCACCCCCCCCGACACCACCACCGGGACCCCCGACACCGCCCCCGGCACCAGGAACCAACCCCCCCCCCCCAGGCACCGGGACCCCCCCGGGCACCAGAACCCCCGGCACCGCCCCCGGCACCGGGAACCACCCCCCCCCCGCACCGGGACCCGCCCCCCCGACACCCCCAGCCCTGAGACACCCCTGCAGCACTAAGACCCCCCCCAAGCACTCGCTCCAGCCCCTGGCACGGGGATCGAGACCCCCCCCCGGGACTGGATTCCCCCCCCACCCTGGTGTGGGGCCAGCGCGACCCCCCCCCCCAGCATCACAGGCGCACACGCGCACCCCGCGCACCTCACACAGGTCATTAAGATTCACAGCGGATCGCTACAGCCAGACAGACACCCGCAGCCGGCACGCACACAGCCCCTGCGCGTACCCCCCCCCCCGCACACCCGGCTCTGCACACACGCACGCTCCTTGCACACACACACTCACACGCACACACACACGGCTTGCACAGTCCTGCACACAGGCGCACACTGCAGACACCCTCCACCCGGCCTGCACAGGTGGACATCTGCACACACACACACACACGCCCTGCACACACACGTGCTCCTGTACACACACACACACACACACACAGGCAGACGTCTACACGCGTCCCGCACACACACGTGCTCCTGTACACACACACACGCACAGCCTGCACAGGCAGACGTCTACACATGCCCTGCACACACACACGCTCCTGTACACACACACACGCACACACGCACACGCACACACAGAGCCTGCACAGGCAGCCGCCAACACACACACATGTGCCCTGCACACACACATGTGCCTGTAAACACACACACACAGCCGGCACAGGCAGATGTCTGCACATACACATGCACCCTGCACACACACGTGCGCCTGTACACGCACACTCACGGCCTGCACAGGCGGACGTCTGTGCGCACACATACGCTCTGCACGCACAGCTCTGCGCACACACGCGTGCCCCTGTACACACACACGCACGTGCACAGCCTGCACATGTGGATGTCTGTGCACACACACTGCACACACGTGCGCTCCTGTACACACACACGCACACTCACGGCCTGCACAGGCGGACGTCTGTGTGCACACACGCGCTCTGCACACACACGTGTGCTCTTGTACGCACACGTGCACACGCACAGCCTGTACAAGTGGACGCCTGTGCGCACACACGCGTGCTGCTGTACTCGCACACGCAGACCCCCGCGCAGACCCCCTGCGAGCCGGGGGGCCCGCACGGTGCCAGCGCTGCAGCCGGACGCCTGGGTCCCCGGCGGGGGAGCCGTGTTCGCGGGCCCGGCCCGTGTTCACCGCACACCCCAGCCCCCCCGACTCCCCCCCAGACCCCCGACTCACTGCACAGCCCCCAATGCCCCCAGCTCCCCCCCAAATACCCCCAGGCCCCCCCAGCCCCCTAAACACTCCACAGCTCCCCCCAAACAGCCTCTCGATCCCCAAATACCCCCGCACATCCCACAGCTCCCCCAAACACCCCCAGACCCCCAAACACCCCCAGACCCAAATACCCCCAACCCCTTAAACACCCCCTAAAGCCCCTAGGCACCCCAGAGTTCACCCCTAAACACCCCCAGACCCCCCCTAAATACCCCCAGACCTAAATACCACCAACCCCCTAAACCCCCCCAAAGGCTCTAGGTACCCCACAGCTCACCCCTAAACGCCCCCCACGCACCCTACATACCCCCCAGCCCTCCCCATACACACCCCAAATACCCCCAGACACCACCGACCCCACAGCGCAGCCCCCCCCAGATACCACCCTCCCCACCAAGCGGCCCAGATGCCGGGACTCTCGTGGGGGACAGGGGGGAGCCGGACGCCGGGGCCCCTCGTGGCGGGGGGGGAGCCGGACACCAGGGCCCCTCACGTGGGAGCGAGCCAGACGCCGGGTCCCTCGTGTGGGGGGAGCCGGACGCCGGGGCCCCTCGCGTGGGGGGGGGGAGCCGGACGCCAGGGCCCCTCGTGGTGGGGGGAGCCGGACGCCAGGGCCCCTCGTGGGGGGAGGGGGCGGATGCCAGGGCCCTCTCGTGGGAGCGAGCCAGACGCCGGGTCCCTCGCGTGGGGGGAGCCAGACGCCGGGGCCCCTCGGGCGGGGGGAGGGGCAGGCGGACACGAGGGCCCTGGCGGGGGCGGGGCCGGCGGCGGGGCCCTCCCGGGCCGCGGGGCGGGGCCGGGGCCGCGGGGCGGGGCCGAGGCCGGGGCCGCCCCCCCCCGGGTCGGTACCGCCCCCCCCGGCCGGTGCCGCCGCCGCCGCCATGAACCCCTTCAGGTTCTTGGGGGACCTGTCGCACCTGCTGGCGCTGCTCATCCTGCTGCTCAAGGTCTGGCGCTCCCGCTCCTGCGCAGGTACCGCCCGGCCCCCCGGGCCCCCCCCGGGCCCCCCCGGCCATCGGGGGCCGCGCCGCGCGGGGGGGCGCCAGGCCTGCCGCCGGGGGCCGCGGACCCAGCGGGGGGGGGGCAGGAGGCCCCGGGGGGTGTTGGGGGGCAGGAGGCCTGGCTGGGGGGGGGGTGGGAGGGGGCAGGGGGCGGTTATGGGGCCGGGGACCTGGCAGGGGGGGCAGGAGGCCTGGCTGGGGGGGGTGGGAGGTGGCGGGGGGCGGTTATGGGGCCGGGGACCCAGCGGGGGGGGGCAGGAGGCCCCGGGGGGTGTTGGGGGGCAGGAGGCCTGGCTGGGGGCGGGGTGGGAGGGGGCAGGGGGCGGTTATGGGGCCGGGGACCTGACAGGGGGGGCAGAAGGCCTTGCTGGGGGGGGTGGGAGGGGGCAGGGGGCGGTTATGGGGCCGGGGACCCAGCGGGGGGGGGGCAGGAGGCCCCGGGGGGTGTTGGGGGGCAGGAGGCCTGGCTGGGGGGGGTGGGAGGGGGCAGGGGGCGGTTATGGGGCCGGGGACCCAGCGGGGGGGCAGGAGGCCTGGCTGGGGGGGGTGGGAGGTGGTGGGGGGCGGTTATGGGGCCGGGGACCCAGCGAGGGGGGGGCAGGAGGCCCCGAGAGGGTGTTAGGGGGCAGGAGACCTGGCTGGGGGGGGTGGGAGGTGGTGGGGGGCGGTTATGGGGCCGGGGACTGGGGGGGGTGGTGTCGGGGGGCAGGGGACCCGGCTGGGGGGGGTGGGAGGGGGTAGGGACAGCTAGGGGGCAGGGGGAGGCCCTGGGGGCCACCGTGGGGCAGGGGGGGCCGCCGTGGGGCAGGGGGGGGCCGCCCCTGGCCGCCCCCCAGCCCGTCCCCCCCCCCCCGCCCCAGGGATCTCGGGGAAGAGCCAGGCCCTGTTCGCCCTGGTCTTCACCACCCGCTACCTCGACCTGCTCACCAACTTCATCTCCCTCTACAACACCGCCATGAAGGTACCGCCCCACGGCGCCCCACTGCGCCCCCCGGGACCCCCGGCGCCCCACTGCACCCCCCGGGACCCCCGGCAGCCCCACGGCACCCCACTGCACCCCCCGGGACCCCCGGCAGCCCCACCAGGACCCACCGCACCCCGGAGAGCCCCCTGCGTGTCCCAGCCCCACGGCGCCCCGTGGCAGCCCCACCTCGTCCCACAGGGAGCCCACGGCAGCCCCAGGGCGACTCCTGTGTCCCCCCAGCCCCACAGTACTGCAGGCCCCCAATGACCCCGTGTCCCAGCCCCACAGCACCACCCCACGATGACCCCCACGTGCCCCGGCCCCCCGGTGCCCCACAAGCGCTCCCGGAGCCCGCCTGACCCGGCGCCCCCCAGGTGGTGTACATCGCCTGTTCCTACGCCACCGTCTGGCTCATCTACAGCAAGTTCAAGGCCACCTACGACGGCAACCACGACACCTTCCGCGTGGAGTTCCTGCTGGCGCCCGCCGCCCTGCTCGCCTTCCTCGTCAACCACGACTTCACCCCCCTCGAGGTGGGGGCGGCCGCCGGCCCCGGCTGACGCGCGTCCCACCGCCCAGCGGGTCCCCGGCCGGCGCGCGTCCTGCTTCGCGGCGCGTCCCCGTCCCCATCCGGCGCGTCCCGCCCCGCGGCGCGTCCCCATCCGGCACGTCCCGCCCCGCGGCGCGTCCCCGTCCGGCGCGTGTCCCGCTTCGCGGCGCGTCCCCGTCCCCATCCGGCGTGTCCCGCCCCGCGGCGCGTCCCCGTCCGGCGCGTGTCCCGCTTCGCGGCGCGTCCCCGTCCCCATCCGGCGTGTCCCGCCCCGTGGCGCGTCCCTGTCCGGCGCGTGTCCCGCTTCGCGGCGCGTCCCCGTCCGGCGCGTCCCGCCCCGTGGCGCGTCCCCGTCCAGCGCATGTCCCACTGCGCGGCGCATCCCCGTCCCGCGCGTCCCTGTCTGGCACGTGTCCCGCTTCGCGGCGCGTCCCCGTCCCCGTCCCCGTCCGGCGCGTCCCGCCCCATGGCGCGTCCCCGTCCAGCGCATGTCCCACTGCGCAGCACATCCCCGTCCCGCGCGTCCCTGTCTGGCACGTGTCCCGCTTCGCGGCGCGTCCCTGTCCCCATCCGGCGCGTCCAACCCCGTGGCGTGTCCCCGTCCAGCGCATGTCCCACTGCGCGGCGCATCCCCGTCCCGCGCGTCCCTGTCTGGCACGTGTCCCGCTTCGCGGCGCGTCCCCGTCCCCGTCCCCGTCCGGCGCGTCCCGCCCCATGGCGCGTCCCCGTCCAGCGCATGTCCCACTGCGCAGCACATCCCCGTCCCGCGCGTCCCTGTCTGGCACGTGTCCCGCTTCGCGGCGCGTCCCTGTCCCCATCCGGCGCGTCCAACCCCGTGGCGTGTCCCCGTCTGGTGCATCCCGCTTCGTGGCACGTCCACGTCCCCATCCGGCGCGTCCCGCCCCGCGGCGCGTCCCCATCCGGCACGTGTCCTGCTTCACGGCGCGTCCCTGTCCCCATCCGGCGTGCGTCCCGCCCCACGGCGCGTCCCCGTCCCCATCTGGTGCGTCCCACCCCGCGGCACGTCCCCGTCCGGCGCGTGTCCCGCTTCGCAGCGGGTCCCCGTCCCCATCCGGCGCGTCCCCGTCCGGCGCGTGTCCCGCTTCGTGGCGGGTCCCCGTCCCCGTCCGGCGCGTCCCCGTCCGGCGCGTGTCCCGCTTCGCGGCGGCTCCCCGTCCCCGTCCGGCGCGTGTCCCGCTTCGCGGCGGCTCCCCGTCCCCGTCCGGCGCGTCCCGCCCCACCCCAGGTCCCCATCCAGCACGTATCCCACTTTGCGGCAGGTCCCCGTCCCCATCCTGCCTGGCGGCGCGCCTCCGTCCGGCGCGTGTCCCGCCCCGCGGCGGGTCCCCGTCCGGCGCGTCCCTGTCCGGCATGTCCTGCCTCGTGGCCGGTCCCTGTCCCCATCCAGCACGTTTCCGTCCCCGTCTAGCTCAGGCTCCCGGCCCCGTCCGGCGGGTGCCCCCTCTCGCGGCGGGTGCCCATCTGGCTCGCGTTCCCCTTCCCAGCGCGGCCCCCTCCCCGTCCGACACGCGTTAACCCTGGTGGTCGGTCCCCGTCTGGCGCGCGTCCCTCCCCACGGCACGTCCCCAACACGCGTCCCCCCTCGCGGCGGGGCCCCGTGTGGCGCGCGTCTCCCTCCACGGCACGTCCCCGCCGGCGCGCGTCCCCGTCCCCACCCGGTGCCGGCGCGACGCGCTGCCGCCCGCCCCCCAGATCCTGTGGACCTTCTCCATCTACCTGGAGGCGGTGGCCATCCTGCCGCAGCTCTTCCTGGTGAGCAAGACGGGCGAGGCGGAGACCATCACCAGCCACTACCTGTTCGCCCTGGGCCTCTACCGGGCGCTCTACCTGGGCAACTGGCTGTGGCGCTACCACGCCGAGGGCTTCTGCGACCTCATCGCCGTCGTGGCCGGCCTCGTGCAGACCGTGCTCTACTGCGACTTCTTCTACCTGTACATCACCAAAGGTACAGGCCGGCCGCTCGGACGCCTGGGCCCCCGGCGGGCGGGCGCCCGGTAGGCTCCCCGGCGGGGCTGCGGGTCCCCGGTGGGCTCCCCGGGGTGCTGGCGGATCCCCGATAGGCTCCCCAGCAGGGCTGCGGGTCCCCAGCAGGCTCCTCAGGGTGCTGGCGGGTCCCCAGCAGGGTCCCCAGCGGGGCTGCGGGTCCCCAGCAGGGTCCCCGGGGTGCTGGCGGATCCCCAGCAGGGTCCCCGGCGGGGCTGCAGGTCCCCAGCAGGGTCCCCGGCGGGGCTGCAGGTCCCCAGGGGGCTCCTCGGGGCGCTGGCGGGTCCCCGGCGGGGCTGCGGGTCCCCAGCGGGCTCCTCGGGGCGCTGCCAGGTCCCCGATAGGGTCCCCGGTGGGGCTGCGGGTCCCCGGCGGGCTCCTCGGGGCGCTGCCGGGTCCCCAGCGGGCTCCTCGGGGCGCTGGCGGGTCCCCGATAGGGTCCCCGGTGGGGCTGCGGGTCCCCAGCAGGGTCCCCGGTGGGGCTGCGGGTCCCCAGCAGGCTCCTCGGGGCGCTGGCGGGTCCCTGATAGGGTCCCCGGCGGGGCTGGCGGGTCCCCGGCGGGCTCCTCGGGGCGCTGGCGGGTCCCCGGCGGGCTCCTCGGGGCGCTGGCGGGTCCCCGGCGGGCTCCTCGGGGCGCTGGCGGGTCCCCGGCGGGCTCCTCGGGGCGCTGGCGGGTCCCCGGCGGGCTCCCCAGCAGGGCTGCGGATCCCTGGCGGGCTCCTCAGGGTGATGGTGGGATCCCGATAGGCTCCCCGGCGGGGCTGCGGGTCCCCGGCGGGCTCCTCGGGGCGCTGGCGGGTCCCCGATAGGGTCCCCGGCGGGGCTGCAGGTCCCCGGCGGGCTCCTCAGGGTGCTGGTGGGTCCCCGATAGGCTCCCCAGCGGGGCTGCAGGTCCCCAGCGGGCTCCTCGGGGTGCTGGTGGGTCCCCGATAGGCTCCCCAGCGGGGCTGCAGGTCCCCAGCGGGCTCCCCGGGGCGCTGGTGGGTCCCCAGCGGGCTCCTCGGCGGGGCTGCGGGTCCCCAGCGGGCTCCCCGGCGGGCTCCCCGGGGCGCTGGCGGGTCCCCAGGAGAACATGGGAGTCCTCAATAGGGTCCCCAGCTGGCTCCCCAGGGTGGGGGTGGGTCCCCAGGGGGATATGGGGGTCCCTGATAGGGTTCCCAGCAGAATTGTGGGTCCCCAGTGGGATGTGGGAGGCCCCAGGCAGGGTTGGGGGTGCCTGGGGGGGGCTCCCTGGTGGGCTTGTGGGTCTCCAATAGGCTCCCCAGGATGGCGTGGGTCCCCGGTGGGGTCCCCAGGGGGCGGTGGGTCCCCCGGTGGGCCCCCCAGGAGGGCTGCGGGTGCCTGAGCAGGTCGCGGGTCCCAGCCCGGCTCCTCCCTCGCAGTCCTCAAGGGGAAGAAGCTGAGTTTACCTGCGTAGCGCCGGCCCGGGGCCGCCCGCGCGCGGAGGAGGAGGAGGAGGAGGCGGCGAAGGCCTCGGCGCCGGCCTCAGGCGCGTCCCGGCTCCGCCGCGCTCCGCCGCCCGCGCTCTCCTCCGCCGTTTTCCCCTTTTTCACCCCAACGAAGGCCGGGGCGGGGCCTCGCGCCGACACCTCCGCGCCGGCCAGGCGGCCGCCGGCCTTCGCGCCCTCCGGCGAGGGGCTTTTTGCCTTCTGCGGAAAACGAGAGGCCCGGAGGAGCCCGGAGGGCCCGGGCCGCTGAGCGCGCCGGGGGCAGGGGCAGGGTCTGTCTTTCAGTTTTATTCCTTTCTTCGTTCTTTTCTCTTTTTTTTTTTTTTTTTAAAAAGCGGCACAGAGCTCGGAGGGAGCCGGCGCCGCTCTCGTTTTGTACATAACGGGTGGTTGGTTCCTGCATCGCTTTAAATAAACGCGAGGAAACAGAAAAGGGTTTTTTTTTCCCCCTCCCCTTTTTTTGTCCCCCCCCCCGCCCCCAATCGATTAGTGCCTTTTTTTTTGGGAAAACCAACCTTCAATAAAGGAGACTCCGGCTTTGTTCTTCCTGTGCTGCGTCCGCTTGGCTGCGGGGAGGGGGAGAGCCTCCCCCACCTCCCCGCGTGGCGAAGGCGCCGTTTCGGGGTGGGAAAGCCGCTTTTTCTGGGCGAGGCGCAGCTCTGGGCTGGGGTGGGGGCCAGGCGTGGGGGGGGGGGGGCACGAGGCTGGGCCCGGGTTCCCCCCCGTCTCGGGCGCTTCCCGAGGGATCAATCCGCGCGCAGGGAAGCGGCTCGGCCGCCCGGGGCGCCGCCTGCCTCAGTTTCCCCGCTCCTCTCTGCGGGGCGGCGCGCGGCCCCTGCCCAGCCGGGCGCCCGCGGAGGGGCCGGAGAGCGGCAGCGGGGCCGGGACGCGGCTCCGGGACGGGATTTCCACCCCTGGGGCTCCGGCGGGCGCCCGGAGCCGGTCGAGGCCCCCGAAACGCCCCGACTCACGGGAGCAGCCGAGGTCGAGCGGCGGGAGGGCGGCGGCGAGGCCCAGGCAGAGGCCGGCACGTTCCGGGAGCCAGCGACGACCACCGGCAAGAAGAGCTGCGGAGACACGAAGGTGGCGACGTGCGTCAAAGCCACCCCCCGCCCTTCATTAACAACCTAACGAGGCCCCTCACGTTCCCCAATATTGCCCGCAGCAGCACTAACAGCCTGACCCCGTTTCCTACCCCCGGGGGATTTGGGGACAAGGTGCCGCCGCTCGGCTCTGCTCTCCCGCGGCTATAAAAGCACGAGGCAACAGGCAGGACGCGGCAACGCCAGCGACCTCGTTCCGCACCGCCGCCGCGCGCGGCCAGGGATAACGAGCCTCCTTTCATCTGTTAAAACAGCGCCAGACGGTTCCTGCCTGCAGGCAAAGCTCGGCGCGCGTCGCAGCTCGGAGGCGCCGGCGGGTTACGGGCGCCGAGCAAGAGTAATCTGGGGACGGAGCGCGCGGAGCGCCGAGACGGATGCCGGCTCGCCGTGGGAGGCCGGGCCAGCCGCAGGGGAGGCTGCCCGCACCGGGACCGAGCCTGCCGGAGGGATTTAAGGCTTCCACTTTAATTTGGGAGCTGGACGTCGAGGCCCTGGTTGACAGCAGACCGCCCTGGGGCGGCTGGGCCGCGGCCAGCTCCCCACAGGGCTGCTTTTCTCAGCGATCTTTTGTGAGCCTGCGGGCGCTGGCCGCTGTCCTCAGGGCTTTGCAGACCACAGGCTGGAAAAAGAAATGAAAGAAGCGTTCAAAGCCGGCGGGTTTCAGACCTTCCCGCCCTCCTTTCCCCCCGCCAGCTCCGTCTCTCACCCCAGCCAGCATCCGTGCCACGGAGCGAGGAACCGCGCCACCCTCTTCCCCTGGGCCTCCTGCAGGATCGAGCCCCCCTGGCGCCATCTCCTCAGCCCGGGCGGAGGAAACCGGATCTTCGGGGCACTCGGGGGAAGCGACGAGAAAAGGAAGAAGTTAGAGGAGGCCCGAGCGGGTGCTGACAGGGACTCGGGGCCCCTCTCGGCTCCCCAATAACCTCTCGCAGAGCAGGACGCCTGCTGAACCGGCGGATCGAACCGCCCCCTCCCTTTTTTAACCAAACCTCAGGCAAAGGGGAGCGCTGGCGCCATCTTCCCTTCCTCCCCCCCCCCACCCCCGCCAGCCACCGCCATCTTCCCTCACACACAGAGCAGCCGAGGAGCTGCTCGCTGAGGGCTGAGGAGCCGCAGACTCGGCCCCCCTCACTGTGCCGGAGCCCCGGGCTCCCCGGGGAGGGCGGCGGAGGGGCCAGGGGACGCGGTCGCTGCCCCTCGGGGCGCCGCTTCCCCTCACGGCGCCGCTGCCCCTCATGGCGCCTTTCCCGCCTTTTTCCTGAGGGAGCCGCGCGCGCGCGAGGCGGGCGGCGGGTGGTGGTGGGGGGGGGGGCGAAGCGAACGCTGCGCGTGCGCGCGGCGACGCCCCATTGGCCGCGGCGCGGCCCCGCCCCCCCCGGGCGCGCGCGCACGCGCGAACCCTTTCCCGCCCCCCCCGGCGCCGCCGCCGTTGGGGGAGGGGAGGAGGGCGCATGCGCGGGGCGGCGGCGCGCATGCGCAGTGACAATGTCACCGGCGGGCGGCAGGTCAGGGCGGCTCGGAGGGCGGCGGGGCCGGGCCGGGGCTGGCGGGGAGCGTTGCACCGCCTGGCACCCCGCATGGCACCGCCGGGCACTGGCTATTGCACTGCTTGGCACCGGCCATTGCACCGCATTGCACCCCACATTGCACCCCGCATTGCACCGCCTGGCACCGGCCATTGCACCGCATTGCACCCCACATTACACCGCCTGGCACCCCGCACGGCATCGTCTGGCACCCTGCATGGCACTGCATTGCACCCCACATTGCACCACCTGGCACCCCGCATGGCACCGCATTGCACCCCACATTGCACCGCCTGGCACCGGCCATTGCACCACATTGCAGCCCGCATTGCACCCTGCATTGCACCGCCTGGCACCGGCCATTGCACTGCTTGGCACCCCGCATTGCACTGCCTGGCACCGGCCATTGCACCGCATTGCACCCCACATTGCACTGCCTGGCACCGGCCATTGCACCGCATTGCACCCCACATTGCACCGCCGGGCACCGGCCATTGCACTGCTTGGCACCAGCCATTGCACCGCATTGCACCCCACATTGCCCCGCCTGGCACCCCGCATTGCACCCTGCATTGCACCCCGCATTGCACTGCCTGGCACTGGCCATTGCACTGCATTGCACCCTGCGTTGCACCCCGCATTGCACCGCCTGGCACCGGCCATTGCACTGCTTGGCACCCCACATTGCACCGCCTGGCACCCCACATTGCACCACCTGGCACCCCGCATTGCACTGCCTGGCACCCCGCATTGCACTGCTTGGCACCCCGCATTGCACTGCATTGCACCCCACATTGCACCGGCTGGCACCCCGCATTGCACCACCTAGCACCCCACATTGCACCACCTGGCACCCTGCATGGCACTGCATTGCACCCCGCATTGCACCCCGCATTGCACTGCTTGGCACCGGGCATGGCACTGCGTTGCACCACCTGGCACCGGGCATGGCATTGCATTGCACCCCGCATTGCACCACCTGACACCAGCCATTGCACCGCATTGCACCCGGCATGGCACCGCTTAGCACCCTGCATTGCACCCCGCATTGCACCGCCTGGCACCAGGCATTGCACCCCGCGTGGCACCACCTAGCACCAGGCATTGCACCACCTGGCACCGGGCATTGCAACCCACATTGCACCGCCTGGCACCCTGCATTGCACCCCACATCCCTGGCATTGCACCCCGCGTGGCACCGCCTGGCATCGGGCATTGCAACCCACGTTGCACCCTGCCTTGCACTGCCTGGCGCCCCACGTGGTGCTTGCCCTGCCCCTCGCATTGCAGGCCGCGCGCCTCCTGCGTTGCAGCCCGCAGCGCCGCCGCCATCGCACCGCACGGCCCCTGCGTCCCCCGCGTCGCAGCCCGCACCCCGTATTGCAACGAGCGTCGCGCTCGGCATCGCACCGCACGCTTCCTGCGTTGCAGCTGGCGTTGTGCCTCGCGTTGGACTTTGCACCTCCTGCAGCGCACCTCACGTTGCACCGCCTGGCACCCGGCATCGCGCCCTGCATCGCGCCCTGTGTGCCCTGCATTGCACCCAGCATTGCACCTGGCATCGCGCCCTGCATTGCACCCTGCATCGCGCCCTGTGCCCCCTGCATTGCACCAGGCATCGCGCCCTGCATTGCGCCCTGTGCCCCCTGCATTGCACCCGGCATTGCACCCAGCATTGCACCCTGTGCCCCCTGCATTGCACCAGGCATCGCGCCCTGCATTGCTCCCTGTGCCCGCTGTGTTTCACCCTGCATCGCACCCTGTGCACCCTGCGTTTCACTGGACATTGTGCCCTGCATTGTGCTCTGTGCACGCTGCGTTGCACCTGGCATTGCGCCCTGGGCACCCTGGTTGCAGCCAACATCACACCCTGCATTTCGCTGTGCCCCCTGCGTTGCACCCTGGGCACCCTGCATTGCACCCGGCATTGCACCCGGCATTGCAACCGGCATTGCACTGTGCACCCTGCGTTTCGCTCTCCGTTGCATCCTTTGCAGCCTGTGTTTCACCCTGCATCGCGTCCTGCATTGCACCCAGCATTGCACCCTGTGCACCCTGCATTGCACCCTGTGCACCCTGCGTTGCACCCTGCGTCGCACCCTGTGCCCCCTGCGTTGCACCCTGTGCACCCTGCGTTGCACCTGGCATCGTGCCCTGCATTGCTCCCTGTGCACCCTGTGTTTCACCAGGCATTGTGCCTTGCATTTCGCCCTGTGCCCCCTGCATTGTGCCCTGGGCACCCTGCATTGCACCCTGCATTGCACCCTGTGCCCCCTGTGTTGCACCCTGCATTCGCCACCCCCCCGGCATTGCACCCTGCATTGCACTGTGTGCCCTGCGTTTCGCCCTCCGTTGCATCCTTTGCACCCTGCGTTGCACCCGGCGTTGCACCCGACATTGCACCCTGCGTCCCTGCATTGCACCCTGCATTGCACCCTGTGCCCCCTGCGTTTCGCCCTCCGTTGCATCCTTTGCCCCCTGCGTTGCACCCGGCATTGCACCCTGTGCCCCCTGCGTTTCGCCCTCCGCTGCATCCTTTGCCCCCTGCATTGCCCCCTGCGTTGCCCCCTGCGCCCCCCCGGCCCCCTCGCAGCCCGCGGCCCCCGCTGCGCCGGGCGCCGCGGGCCCCGCAGCGGCGGCCCACGCGTGTGCTGAGGCGTGTGCGGGCGCAGGATGCTGGCGGCGGCGCGGGCGCTGGCGGCCCCCCCCGGGCGGCCCCCCCGGCGCGGCACGGCGGCGCTGGCCGCCCGCATGGCCGCCTACCGGGGGCTGCGGCGCCCGCAGGAGCCCCGCGACTGGGCCCGGCTCTTCCGCGACCGCTTCATCCCCTTCCGCAAGGAGCAGCTGCTGCGCGTCCTGCTGGCGGTACGGCCCCCCCCCGGGGACCCCCCTAGCGACCCCCCCGGGGGACCCCCCACTGACCGCCCCAGCGACCCCCCCCGGGGGACCCCCCACTGACCCCCCACTGACCCCCCTAGTGACCCCCCCCGGGGGACCCCCCACTGACCCCCCCCAGTGACCCCCCCGGGGGACCCCCCACTGACCCCCCCTAGTGACCCCCCCGGGGGACCCCCCACTGACCCCCCACTGACCGCCCTAGCGACCCCCCCGGGGGACCCCCCCACTGACCCCCCCAGCGACGCC
Source organism: Struthio camelus (assembly GCF_040807025.1). Taxonomy (NCBI): domain Eukaryota; kingdom Metazoa; phylum Chordata; class Aves; order Struthioniformes; family Struthionidae; genus Struthio; species Struthio camelus. The sequence goes on from NW_027182611.1 coordinate 39,748, forward strand.
CCCGGGGGACCCCCCACTGACCCCCCACTGACCCCCCTAGCGACCCCCCCGGGGGACCCCCCACTGACCCCCCACTGACCCCCCTAGTGACCCCCCCGGGGGACCCCCCACTGACCCCCCACTGACCCCCCTAGCGACCCCCCCGGGGGACCCCCCACTGACCCTCCACTGACCCCCCTAGTGACCCCCCGGGGGACCCCCCACTGACCCCCCACTGACCCCCCTAGCGACCCCCCCGGGGGACCCCCCACTGACCCCCCACTGACCCCCATAGTGACCCCCCCGGGGGACCCCCCACTGACCCCCCCCCAGCGACCCCCCCGGGGGACCCCCCACTGACCCTCCACTGACCCCCCTAGTGACCCCCCCCGGGGGACCCCCCACTGACCCCCCCCAGCGACCCCCCCGGGGGACCCCCCACTGACCCTCCACTGACCCCCCTAGTGACCCCCACGGGGGACCCCCCACTGACCCCCCCAGCGACCCCCCCGGGGGACCCCCCACTGACCCCCCACTGACCCCCCCAGCGACCCCCCCGGGGGACCCCCCACTGACCCTCCACTGACCCCCCTAGCGACACCCCCGGGGGACCCCCCACTGACCCCCCACTGACCCCCTAGTGACCCCCCCGGGGACCCCCCCACTGACCCTCCACTGACCCCCCTAGAGACCCCCCCGGGGGACCCCCCCACTGACCCCCCACTGACCCCCCACTGACCCCCTAGTGACCCCCCGGGGACCCCCCCACTGACCCCTCACTGACCCCCATAGTGACCCCCCCCGGGGACTCCCCCACTGACCCCCCCCAGGGTGACCCCCTCCATGGAGATCCCCCAAGACTCCCTCCATGGAGACCCCCATGGCCTCCCGACACCCCCCGACCCCAGGGACCCCTCAGCCCCTGGGGACCCCCTGGCCCTCCCCAACCCTGGGGGACCCCCCCGAGCCCCGGGACCCCCCCGGCACCCCCCAGCCCCTGGGGACCCCCCCAGCCCATGGGGACCCCCGAGCCCCGGGACCCCCCCGGGATCCCCCCCAGCCCCTGGGGACCCCCCCGAGCCCCGGGACCCCCCCGTCACCCCCCAGCCCCTGGGGACCCCCCCAGCCCATGGGGACCCCCCCGAGCCCCGGGACCCCCCCGGGATCCCCCCCAGCCCCTGGGGACCCCCTGAGCCCCGGGACCCCCCCGGCCCCCCCCAGCCCTGGGGACCCCCCCAAGCCCCGGGACCCCCCCGGACCCCCCCAGCCCCTGGGGCCCCCCCAGCCCCGGGGGACCCCCCCGAGCCCCGGGCCCCCCCGGGCCCCCCCGGCCCCCCCCGGACCCCCGACCCGCGGCCCCCCAGGAGTTCCACTCGTCGAGCGAGGAGGAGCGCGCGGCCTTCCTCGCCTTCGCCGCCCGCCTCGACGCCGCCCTCCTGCCCCACTACCACCGCGCCCTGGCCCACATCCAGGTACGGCCCCCACCCCCGAGACCCCCCCGGGGACCCCCCCGAGACCCCCACCGTGGGAACCCCCCGAGACCCCCCCGTTGGGAAACCCCAGTGGGACCCACCCGTGGGAACCCCCTGAAAACCCCCGGTGGACCCCCCCCGGGTGGACCCCCCCCGGGACCCCCCCCGGGAACCCCCCGTGGGAACCCCCCAGTGGGACCCTCCTGTGGGAAACCCCTGTGGAACCCCCCCGTGGGACCACCCCCTGGGACCCCCCCATGGGACCCCCTTGAACCCCCCCCATAGGCCCCTCCAGCCCCCCCCCCCAGCCATCAGGGAGGCTGTGGGTGCCGAGGGCACTGGGCGCGCTGTGGGGCAGCCGTGGGGCATGGGGGAGCCATGGGGCACGGGGGGGGGGCGTGGGGCAGCCGTGGGGCAGCCGCAGACCCCCCCCAGGAGCTGTACGGCCCCATCGACCCCGACCGGGACACGGGGGGCCCCGGGGAGCCGTGGGGCGGGGGGAGGCCGTGGGGCAGGGGGAGGCCGTGGGGCAGCCGTGGGGCAGCCGCAGACCCCCCCCAGGAGCTGTACGGCCCCATCGACCCCGACCGGGACACGGGGGGCCCTGGGGAGCCGTGGGGCAGGGGGAGGCCGTGGGGCAGGGGGAGGCCGTGGGGCGCCGGGGAGGCCGTGGGGCAGCTGTGGGGCAGCCGCAGACCCCCCCCAGGAGCTGTACGGCCCCATCGACCCCGACCGGGACACGGGGGGCCCCGGGGAGCCGTGGGGCGGGGGGGGCCGTGGGGCAGGGGGAGGCCGTGGGGCAGCCGTGGGGCAGCCGCAGACCCCCCCCAGGAGCTGTACGGCCCCATCGACCCCGACCGGGACACGGGGGGCCCCGGGGAGCCGTGGGGCGGGGGAGGCCGTGGGGCAGGGGGAGGCCGTGGGGCAGCCGTGGGGCAGCCGCAGACCCCCCCCAGGAGCTGTACGGCCCCATCGACCCCGACCGGGACACGGGGGGCCCCGGGGGAGCCGTGGGGCAGGGGGAGGCCGTGGGCAGGGGGAGGCCGTGGGGCGCCGGGGAGGCCATGGGGTAGCCGTGGGGCAGCCGCAGACCCCCCCCAGGAGCTGTACGGCCCCATCGACCCCGACCGGGACACGGGGGGCCCCGGGGAGCCGTGGGGCGGGGGGAGGCCGTGGGGCGCCGGGGAGGCCGTGGGGCAGCCGTGGGGCAGCCGTGGGGCAGCCGCAGACCCCCCCCAGGAGCTGTACGGCCCCATCGACCCCGACCGGGACACGGGGGGCCCCGGGGAGCCGTGGGGCGGGGGGGGGGCGTGGGGCAGGGGGAGGCCGTGGGGCGCCGGGGAGGCCGTGGGGCAGCCATGGGGCAGCCGCAGACCCCCCCAGGGAGCTGTACAGCCCCATCGACCCCGACCGGGACACGGGGGGCCCCGGGGAGCCGTGGGGCAGGGGGAGGCCGTGGGGCAGGGGGAGGCCGTGGGGCAGCCGTGGGGCAGCCGTGGGGCAGCCGCAGACCCCCCCCAGGAGCTGTACGGCCCCATCGACCCCGACCGGGACACGGGGGGCCCCGGGGAGCCGTGGGGCGGGGGGAGGCCGTGGGGCAGGGGGAGGCCGTGGGGCAGCCGTGGGGCAGCCGCAGACCCCCCCCAGGAGCTGTACGGCCCCATCGACCCCGACCGGGACACGGGGGGCCCCGGGAGCGGTGGGGCAGGGGGAGGCCGTGGGGCAGGGGGAGGCCGTGGGGCGCCGGGGAGGCTGTGGGGCAGCCGTGGGGCAGCCGCAGACCCCCCCCAGGAGCTGTACGGCCCCCATCGACCCCGACCGGGACACGGGGGGCCCCGGGGAGCCGGAGGCGGCCGAGTGCCGGGAGCGGGAGCAGCGGGTGCTGGCGGCCATCGAGCCGCTGCTGGACGAGGCCAACTTCCGCCGGCTGCCGGAGGAGGCCGTGGCCTTCGCCCTGGCCGTGCAGCACCCCCTGGACGAGGCCCAGGTGCGCCGGGGGGCGCTGGGGGGCGGTGTGGGGCCGGGGGAGGCCGTGGGGCGCCGTGGGGCCGGGGGAGGCCGTGGGGCTGGGGAGGCCGTGGCCTTCGCCCTGGCCGTGCAGCACCCCCTGGACGAGGCCCAGGTGCGCCGGGGGGCAGTGGGGGGCGCCGGGGGGCCGGGGGGCGGTGTGGGGCGCCGGGGGGCCGGGGGAGGCCGTGGGGCGGTGTGGGGCAGGGGGAGGCCGTGGGGCTGGGGGAGGCCGTGGCCTTCGCCCTGGCCGTGCAGCACCCCCTGGACGAGGCCCAGGTGCGCCGGGGGGCGCCGGGGGGCGCTGGGGGGCCGGGGGAGGCCGTGGGGCGCCGTGGGGCCGGGGGAGGCCGTGGGGCGCCGTGGGGCCGGGGGAGGCCGGGGGCTGGGGAGGCCGTGGCCTTCGCCCTGGCCGTGCAGCACCCCCTGGACGAGGCCCAGGTGCGCCGGGGGGCGCTGGGGGGCGGTGTGGGGCTGGGGGAGGCCGTGGGGCGCCGTGGGGCCGGGGGAGGCCGTGGGGCGCCATGGGGCCGGGGGAGGCCGTGGGGCTGGGGGAGGCCGTGGCCTTCGCCCTGGCCGTGCAGCACCCCCTGGACGAGGCCCAGGTGCGCCGGGGGCGCTGGGGGGCGGTGTGGGGCCGGGGGAGGCCGTGGGGCGCCGTGGGGCAGGGGGAGGCCGTGGGGCTGGGGGGAGGCCGTGGCCTTCGCCCTGGCCGTTGCAGCACCCCCTGGACGAGGCCCAGGTGCGCCGGGGGGCGCTGGGG
>NW_027182612.1:0-24705 GCF_040807025.1 Struthio camelus
AGCCCCCGCCCGCCCCGGGCCCTGGCGCGTCGGCGCGGGGCTCGCCGAGCTGGCCGTGGCCCGCGGCGGGCTCGGCGGCTCGCCCCCGCCCGCCGCGGGCCCTGGCGCGTCGGCGCGGGCCTTGCCGAGCTCGCCGTGGCCCGCGGCGGGCTCGGCGGGCTCGCCCCCGCCCGCCCCGGGCCCTGGCGCGTCGGCGCGGGCCTGGCCGAGCTCGCCGTGGCCCGCGGCGGGCTCGGCGGGCTCGCCCCCGCCCGCCGCGGGCCCTGGCGCGTCGGCGCGGGCCTCGCCGAGCTCGCTGTGGCCCGCGGCGGGCTCGGCGGGCCTCGCCCCCGCCCGCCGCGGGCCCTGGCACGTCGGCGCGGGCCTCGCCGAGCTCGCCGTGGCCCGTGGCGGGCTCGGCGGGGCTCGCCCCCGCCCGCCGCGGGCCCTGGCGCGTCGGCGCGGGCCTCGCCGAGCTCGCCGTGGCCCGCGCCGGGCTCGGCGGGCTCGCCCCCGCCCGCCGCGGGCCCTGGCGCGTCGGCGCGGACTTCGCCGAGCTCGCCGTGGCCCGCGGCGGGGCTCGGCGGGCTCGCCCCCGCCCGCCGCGGGCCCTGGCGCGTCGGCGCGGGCTTCGCCGAGCTCGCCGTGGCCGCGGCGGGCTCGGCGGCTCGCCCCCGCCCGCCCGGGCCCTGGCGCGTCGCCGGGCTTCGCCGAGCTCGCCGTGGCCCGCGGCGGGCTCGGCGGGCTCGCCCCCGCCCGCCGCGGGCCCTGGCGCGTCGGCGCGGGCTCGCCGAGCTCGCCGTGGCCCGCGCCGGGCTCGGCGGGCTCGCCCCCGCCCGCCGCGGGCCCTGGCGCGTCGGCGCGGGCCTCGCCGAGCTCGCCGTGGCCCGCGCCGGGTTCGGCGGGCTCGCCCCCGCCCCGCCGCGGGCCCTGGCGCGTCGGGGCGGGCCTCGCCGAGCTCGCCGTGGCCCGCGGCGGGCTCGGCGGGCTCGCCCCCGCCCGCCCCGGGCCCTGGCGCGTCGGCGCGGGCCTCGCCGAGCTCGCCGTGGCCCGCGGCGGGCTCAGCGGGATCGCCCCCGCCCGCCGAGGCCCTGGCGCGTCGGCGCGGGCCTCGCCGAGCTCGCCGTGGCCCGCGGCGGGCTCGGCGGGCTCGCCCCCGCCCGCCGCGGGCCCTGGCGCGTCGGCGCGGCCTCGCCGAGCTCGCCGTGGCCCGCGGCGGGCTCGGCGGGCTCGCCCCCGCCCGCCGCGGGCCCTGGCGCGTCGGCGCGGGCCTCGCCGAGCTCGCCGTGGCCCGCGGCGGGCCCGGCGGGCTCGCCCCCGCCCGCCGCGGGCCCTGGCGCGTCGGCGCGGGCCTCGCCGAGCTCGCCGTGGCCCGCGGCGGGCTCGGCGGGCTCGGCCCCGCCCGCCGCGGGCCCTGGCGCGTCGGCGCGGGCCTGGCCGAGCTCGCCGTGGCCCGCGGCGGGCTCGGCGGGCTTGCCCCCGCCCGCCGCGGGCCCTGGCGCGTCGGCGCGGGCCTCGCCGAGCTCGCCGTGGCCCGCGGCGGGCTCGGCGGGCTCGCCCCCGCCCGCCGCGGGCCCTGGCGCGTCGGCGCGGGCCCTCGCCGAGCTCGCCGTGGCCCGCGGCGGGCTCGGCGGGCTCGCCCCCGCCCGCCGCGGGCCCTGGCGCGTCGGCGCGGGCCTCGCCGAGCTCGCCGTGGCCCGCGCCGGGCTCGGCGGGCTCGCCCCCGCCCGCCGCGGGCCCTGGCGCGTCGGCGCGGGCTTCGCCGAGCTCGCCGTGGCCCGCGGCGGGCTCGGCGGGCTCGCCCCCGCCCCGCCCCGGGCCCTGGCGCGTCGGCGCGGGCCTCGCCGAGCTCGCCGTGGCCCGCGCGGGCTCGGCGGGCTCGCCCCGCCCGCCCGGGCCCTGGCGCGTCGGCGCGGGCCTCGCCGAGCTCGCCGTGGCCCGCGGCGGGCCCGGCGGGCTCGCCCACGCCCGCCGCGGGCCCTGGCGCGTCGGCGCGGGCCTCGCCGAGCTCGCCGTGGCCCGCGGCGGGCTCGGCGGGCTCGCCCCCGCCCGCCGCGGGCCCTGGCGCGTCGGCGCGGGCCTCGCCGAGCTCGCCGTGGGCCCGCGGCGGGCTCGGCGGGCTCGCCCCCGCCCGCCGCGGGCCCTGGCGCGTCGGCGCGGGCCTCGCCGAGCTCGCCGTGGCCCGCGGCGGGCTCGGCGGGCTCGCCCCCGCCCGCCGCGGGCCCTGGCGCGTCGGCGCGGGCCTCGCCGAGCTCGCCGTGGCCCGCGCCGGGCTCGGCGGGCTCGCCCCCGCCCGCCCCGGGCCCTGGCGCGTCGGCGCGGGCTTCGCCGAGCTCGCCGTGGCCCGCGGCGGGCTCGGCGGGCTCGCCCCTGCCCGCCCGGGCCCTGGCGCGTCGGCGCGGGCCTCGCCGAGCTCGCCGTGGCCCGCGCCGGGCTCGGTGGGCTCGCCCCAGCCCGCCCCGGGCCCTGGCACGTCGGCGCGGGCCTCGCCGAGCTGGCCGTGGCCCGCGGCGGGCTCGGCGGGCTCGCCCCCCGCCCGCCGCGGGCCCTGGCGCGTCGGCGCGGGCCTCGCCGAGCTCGCCGTGGCCCGCGGCGGGCTCGGCGGGCTCGCCCCTGCCCGCCCCGGGCCCTGGCGCGTCGGCGCGGGCCTCGCCGAGCTCGCCGTGGCCCGCGGCGGGCTCGGCGGCTCGCCCCCGCCCGCCGCGGCCCCTGGCGCGTCGGCGCGGGCCTCGCCGAGCTCGCCGTGGCCCGCGGCGGGCTCGGCGGGCTCGCCCCCGCCCGCCGCGGGCCCTGGCGCGTCGGCGCGGGCCTCGCCGAGCTCGCCGTGGCCCGCGGCGGGCTCGGCGGGCTTGCCCCCGCCCGCCGCGGGCCCTGGCGCGTCGGCGCGGGCCTCGCCGAGCTCGCCGTGGCCCGCGCCGGGCTCGGCGGGCTCGCCCCCGCCCGCCCCGGGGCCTGGCGCGTCGGCGCGGGCTTCGCCGAGCTTGCCGTGGCCCGCGGCGGGCTCGGCGGGCTCGCCCCTGCCCGCCCCGGGCCCTGGCGCGTCGGCGCGGGCCTCGCCGAGCTCGCCGTGGCCCGCGCCGGGCTCGGTGGGCTCGCCCCCGCCCGCCCCGGGCCCTGGCGCGTCGGCGCGGCCTCGCCGAGCTCGCCGTGGCCCGCGGCGGGCTCGGCGGGCTCGCCCCCGCCCGCCCCGGGCCCTGGCGCGTCGGCGCGGGCCTCGCCGAGCTCGCCGTGGCCCGCGGCGGGCTCGGCGGGCTCGTCCCCGCCCGCCCCGGGCCCTGGTGCGTCGGCGCGGGCCTCGCCGAGCTCGCCGTGGCCCGCGCCGGGCTCGGCGGGCTCGCCCCCGCCCGCCGCGGGCCCTGGCGCGTCGGCGCGGGCCTCGCGGAGCTCGCCGTGGCCCGCGGCGGGCTCGGCGGGCTCGCCCCCGCCCGCCCCGGGCCCTGGCACGTCGGCGCGGGCCTCGCCGAGCTCGCCGTGGCCCGCGGCGGGCTCGGCGGGCTCGCCCCCGCCCGCCGCGGGCCCTGGCGCGTCGGCGCGGGCCTCGCCGAGCTCGCCGTGGCCCGCGGCGGGCTCGGCGGGCTCGCCCCCGCCCGCCGCGGGCCCTGGCGCGTCGGCGCGGGCCTCGCCGAGCTCGCCGTGGCCCGCGGCGGGCTCGGCGGGCTCGCCCCCGCCCGCCGCGGGCCCTGGCGCGTCGGCGCGGGCCTCGCCGAGCTGGCCGTGGCCCGCGGCGGGCTCGGCGGGCTCGCCCCCGCCCGCCGCGGGCCCTGGCGCGTCGGCGCGGGCCTCGCCGAGCTCGCCGTGGCCCGCGGCGGGCTCGGCGGGCTCGCCCCCGCCCGCCGCGGACCCTGGCGCGTCGGCGCGGGCCTCGCCGAGCTCGCCGTGGCCCGCGGCGGGCTCGGCGGGCTCGCCCCCGCCCGCCGCGGGCCCTGGCGCGTCGGCGCGGGCCTCGCCGAGCTCGCCGTGGCCCGCGGCGGGCTCGGCGGGCTCGCCCCCGCCCGCCGCGGGCCCTGGCGCGTCGGCGCGGGCCTCGCCGAGCTGGCCGTGGCCCGCGGCGGGCTCGGCGGGCTCGCCCCCGCCCGCCGCGGGCCCTGGCGCGTCGGCGCGGGCCTCGCCGAGCTCGCCGTGGCCCGCGGCGGGCTCGGCGGGCTCGCCCCCGCCCGCCGCGGACCCTGGCGCGTCGGCGCGGGCCTCGCCGAGCTCGCCGTGGCCCGCGGCGGGCTCGGCGGGCTCGCCCCCGCCCGCCGCGGGCCCTGGCGCGTCGGCGCAGGCTTCGCCGAGCTCGCCGTGGCCCGCGGCGGGCTCGGCGGGCTCGCCCCCGCCCGCCGCGGGCCCTGGCGCGTCGGCGCGGGCCTCGCCGAGCTCGCCGTGGCCCGCGGCGGGCTCGGCGGGCTAGCCCCCGCCCGCCCCGGGCCCTGGCGCGTCGGCGCGGGGCTCGCCGAGCTGGCCGTGGCCCGCGGCGGGCTCGGCGGGCTCGCCCCCGCCCGCCGCGGGCCCTGGCGCGTCGGCGCGGGCCTTGCCGAGCTCGCCGTGGCCCGCGGCGGGCTCGGCGGGCTCGCCCCCGCCCGCCCCGGGCCCTGGCGCGTCGGCGCGGGCCTGGCCGAGCTCGCCGTGGCCCGCGGCGGGCTCGGCGGGCTCGCCCCCGCCCGCCGCGGGCCCTGGCGCGTCGGCGCGGGCCTCGCCGAGCTCGCTGTGGCCCGCGGCGGGCTCGGCGGGCTCGCCCCCGCCCGCCGCGGGCCCTGGCACGTCGGCGCGGGCCTCGCCGAGCTCGCCGTGGCCCGTGGCGGGCTCGGCGGGCTCGCCCCCGCCCGCCGCGGGCCCTGGCGCGTCGGCGCGGGCCTCGCCGAGCTCGCCGTGGCCGCGCCGGGCTTCGGCGGGCTCGCCCCCGCCCGCCGCGGGCCCTGGCGCGTCGGCGCGGACTTCGCCGAGCTCGCCGTGGCCCGCGGCGGGCTCGGCGGGCTCGCCCCCGCCCGCCGCGGGCCCTGGCGCGTCGGCGCGGGCTTCGCCGAGCTCGCCGTGGCCCGCGGCGGGCTCGGCGGGCTCGCCCCCCGCCCGCCCGGGCCCTGGCGCGTCGGCGCGGGCTTCGCCGAGCTCGCCGTGGCCCGCGGCGGGCTCGGCGGGCTCGCCCCCGCCCGCCGCGGGCCCTGGCGCGTCGGCGCGGGCCTCGCCGAGCTCGCCGTGCCCGCGCCGGGCTCGGCGGGCTCGCCCCCGCCCGCCGCGGGCCCTGGCGCGTCGGCGCGGGCCTCGCCGAGCTCGCCGTGGCCCGCGCCGGGTTCGGCGGGCTCGCCCCCGCCCGCCGCGGGCCCTGGCGCGTCGGGGCGGGCCTCGCCGAGCTCGCCGTGGCCCGCGGCGGGCTCGGCGGGCTCGCCCCCGCCCGCCGCGGGCCCTGGCGCGTCGGCGCGGCCTCGCCGAGCTCGCCGTGGCCCGCGGCGGGCTCAGCGGGATCGCCCCCGCCCGCCGAGGGCCCTGGCGCGTCGGGCGGCCTCGCCGAGCTCGCCGTGGCCCGCGGCGGGCTCGGCGGGCTCGCCCCCGCCCGCCGCGGGCCCTGGCGCGTCGGCGCGGGCCTCGCCGAGCTCGCCGTGGCCCGCGGCGGGCTCGGCGGGCTCGCCCCCGCCCGCCGCGGGCCCTGGCGCGTCGGCGCGGGCCTCGCCGAGCTCGCCGTGGCCCGCGGCGGGCCCGGCGGGCTCGCCCCCGCCCGCCGCGGGCCCTGGCGCGTCGGCGCGTGCCTCGCCGAGCTCGCCGTGGCCCGCGGCGGGCTCGGCGGGCTCGGCCCCGCCCGCCGCGGGCCCTGGCGCGTCGGCGCGGGCCTGGCCGAGCTCGCCGTGGCCCGCGGCGGGCTCGGCGGGCTTGCCCCCGCCCGCCGCGGGCCTGCGCGTCGGCGCGGGCCTCGCCGAGCTCGCCGTGGCCCGCGGCGGGCTCGGCGGGCTCGCCCCCGCCCGCCGCGGGCCCTGGCGCGTCGGCGCGGGCCTCGCCGAGCTCGCCGTGGCCCGCGGCGGGCTCGGCGGGCTCGCCCCCGCCCGCCGCGGGCCCTGGCGCGTCGGCGCGGGCCTCGCCGAGCTCGCCGTGGCCCGCGCGGGCTCGGCGGGCTCGCCCCCGCCCGCCGCGGGCCCTGGCGCGTCGGCGCGGGCTTCGCCGAGCTCGCCGTGGCCCGCGGCGGGCTCGGCGGGCTCGCCCCGCCCGCCCCGGGCCCTGGCGCGTCGGCGCGGGCCTCGCCGAGCTCGCCGTGGCCCGCGGCGGGCTCGGCGGGCTCGCCCCCGCCCGCCGCGGGCCCTGGCGCGTCGGCGCGGGCCTCGCCGAGCTCGCCGTGGCCCGCGGCGGGCCCGGCGGGCTCGCCCACGCCCGCCGCGGGCCCTGGCGCGTCGGCGCGGGCCTCGCCGAGCTCGCCGTGGCCCGCGGCGGGCTCGGCGGGCTCGCCCCCGCCCGCCGCGGGCCCTGGCGCGTCGGCGCGGGCCTCGCCGAGCTCGCCGTGGCCCGCGGCGGGCTCGGCGGGCTCGCCCCCGCCCGCCGCGGGCCCTGGCGCGTCGGCGCGGGCCTCGCCGAGCTCGCCGTGGCCCGCGGCGGGCTCGGCGGGCTCGCCCCCGCCCGCCGCGGGCCCTGGCGCGTCGGCGCGGGCCTCGCCGAGCTCGCCGTGGCCCGCGCCGGGCTCGGCGGGCTCGCCCCCGCCCGCCCCGGGCCCTGGCGCGTCGGCGCGGGCTTCGCCGAGCTCGCCGTGGCCCGCGGCGGGCTCGGCGGGCTCGCCCCTGCCCGCCCCGGGCCCTGGCGCGTCGGCGCGGGCCTCGCCGAGCTCGCCGTGGCCCGCGCCGGGCTCGGTGGGCTCGCCCCAGCCCGCCCCGGGCCCTGGCACGTCGGCGCGGGCCTCGCCGAGCTGGCCGTGGCCCGCGGCGGGCTCGGCGGGCTCGCCCCCGCCCGCCGCGGGCCCTGGCGCGTCGGCGCGGGCCTCGCCGAGCTCGCCGTGGCCCGCGGCGGGCTCGGCGGGCTCGCCCCTGCCCGCCCCGGGCCCTGGCGCGTCGGCGCGGGCCTCGCCGAGCTCGCCGTGGCCCGCGGCGGGCTCGGCGGGCTCGCCCCCGCCCGCCGCGGCCCCTGGCGCGTCGGCGCGGGCCTCGCCGAGCTCGCCGTGGCCCGCGGCGGGCTCGGCGGGCTCGCCCCCGCCCGCCGCGGGCCCTGGCGCGTCGGCGCGGGCCTCGCCGAGCTCGCCGTGGCCCGCGGCGGGCTCGGCGGGCTTGCCCCCGCCCGCCGCGGGCCCTGGCGCGTCGGCGCGGGCCTCGCCGAGCTCGCCGTGGCCCGCGCCGGGCTCGGCGGGCTCGCCCCCGCCCGCCCCGGGGCCTGGCGCGTCGGCGCGGGCTTCGCCGAGCTTGCCGTGGCCCACGGCGGGCTCGGCGGGCTCGCCCCTGCCCGCCCCGGGCCCTGGCGCGTCGGCGCGGGCCTCGCCGAGCTCGCCGTGGCCCGCGCCGGGCTCGGTGGGCTCGCCCCAGCCCGCCCCGGGCCCTGGCACGTCGGCGCGGGCCTCGCCGAGCTCGCCGTGGCCCGCGGCGGGCTCGGCGGGCTCGCCCCCGCCCGCCGCGGCCCTGGCGCATCGGCGCGGGCCTCGCCGAGCTGGCCGTGGCCCGCGGCGGGCTCGGCGGACTCTCCCCCGTCTGCCGCGGGCCCTGGTGCGTCGGCGCGGGCCTCGCCGAGCTTGCCGTGGCCCGCGCCGGGCTCGGCGGGCTCGCCCCCGCCCGCCGCGGGCCCTGGCGCGTCGGCGCGGGCCTCGCCGAGCTTGCCGTGGCCCGCGGCGGGCTCGGCGGGCTCGCCCCTGCCCGCCCCGGGCCCTGGCGCGTCGGCGCGGGCCTCGCCGAGCTCGCCGTGGCCCGCGCCGGGCTCGGTGGGCTCGCCCCAGCCCGCCCCGGGCCCTGGCACGTCGGCGCGGGCCTCGCCGAGCTCGCCGTGGCCCGCGGCGGGCTCGGCGGGCTCGCCCCCGCCCGCCGCGGGCCCTGGCGCATCGGCGCGGGCCTCGCCGAGCTGGCCGTGGCCCGCGGCGGGCTCGGCGGACTCTCCCCCGTCTGCCGCGGGCCCTGGTGCGTCGGCGCGGGCCTCGCCGAGCTTGCCGTGGCCCGCGCCGGGCTCGGCGGGCTCGCCCCCGCCCGCCGCGGGCCCTGGCGCGTCGGCGCGGGCCTCGCCGAGCTCGCCGTGGCCCGCGGCAGGCTCGGCGGGCTCGCCCCCGCCCGCCGCGGGCCCTGGCGCGTCGGCGCGGGCCTCGCCGAGCTCGCCGTGGCCCGCGCCGGGCTGGGCGGGCTCGCCCCCGCCCGCCGCGGGCCCTGGCGCGTCGGCGCGGGCCTCGCCGAGCTCGCCGTGGCCCGCGGCGGGCTCGGCGGGCTCGCCCCCGCCCGCCGCGGGCCCTGGCGCGTCGGCGCGGGCCTCGCCGAGCTCGCTGCGGCCCGCGGCGGGCTCGGCGGGCTCGCCCCCGCCCGCCGCGGGCCCTGGCGCGTCGGCGCGGGCCTCGCCGAGCTCGCCGTGGCCCGCGGCGGGCTGGGCGGGCTCGCCCCCGCCCGCCGCGGGCCCTGGCGCGTCGGCGCGGGCCTCGCCGAGCTGGCCGTGGCCCGCAGCGGGCTCGGCGGGCTCGCCCCCGCCCGCCGCGGGCCCTGGCGCATCGGCGCGGACTTCGCCGAGCTCGCCGTGGCCCGCGGCGGGCTCGGCGGGCTCGCCCCCGCCCGCCGCGGGCCCTGGCGCGTCGGCGCGGGCCTCGCCGAGCTCGCCGTGGCCCGCGCCGGGTTCGGCGGGCTCGCCCCCGCCCGCCGCGGGCCCTGGCGCGTCGGGGCGGGCCTCGCCGAGCTCGCCGTGGCCCGCGGCGGGCTCAGCGGGCTCGCCCCCGCCCGCCCCGGGCCCTGGCGCGTCGGCGCGGGCCTCGCCGAGCTCGCCGTGGCCCGCGCCGGGCCCGGCGGGCTCGCCCCCGCCCGCCCCGGGCCCTGGCGCGTCGGCGCGGGCCTCGTCGAGCTGGCCGTGGCCCGCGGCGGGCTCGGCGGGCTCGCCCCCGCCCGCCGCGGGCCCTGGCGCGTCGGCGCGGGCCTCGCCGAGCTCGCTGTGGCCCGCGCCGGGGCCGGGGGGCTCGCCCCCGCCCGCCGCGGGCCCTGGCGCGTCGGCGCGGGCCTCGCCGAGCTCGCCGTGGCCCGCGGCGGGCTCGGCGGGCTCGCCCCCGTCCGCCGCGGGCCCTGGCGCGTCGGCGTGGGCCTCGCCGAGCTGGCCGTGGCCCGCGCCGGGCCCGGCGGGCTCGCCCCCGCCCGCCCCGGGCCCTGGCGCGTCGGCGCGGGCCTCGCCGAGCTGGCCGTGGCCCGCGGCGGGCTCGGCGGGCTCGCCCCCGCCCGCCGCGGGCCCTGGCGCGTCGGCGCGGGCCTCGCCGAGCTCGCCGTGGCCCGCGGCGGGCTCGGCGGGCTCGCCCCTGCCCGCCCCGGGCCCTGGCGCGTCGGCGCGGGCCTCGCCGAGCTCGCCGTGGCCCGCGGCGGGCTCGGCGGGCTCGCCCCCGCCCGCCGCGGGCCCTGGCGCGTCGGCGCGGGCCTCACCGAGCTCGCCGTGGCCCGCGGCGGGCTCGGCGGGCTCGCCCCCGCCCGCCGCGGGCCCTGGCGCGTCGGCGCGGGCCTCGCCGAGCTCGCCGTGGCCCGCGGCGGGCTCGGCGGGCTCGCCCCCGCCCGCCGCGGGCCTGGCGCGTCGGCGCGGGCCTCGCCGAGCTCGCCGTGGCCCGCGCCGGGCTCGGCGGGCTCGCCCCCGCCCGCCCCGGGGCCTGGCGCGTCGGCGCGGGCTTCGCCGAGCTTGCCGTGGCCCGCGGCGGGCTCGGCGGGCTCGCCCCTGCCCGCCCCGGGCCCTGGCGCGTCGGCGCGGGCCTCGCCGAGCTCGCCGTGGCCCGCGCCGGGCTCGGTGGGCTCGCCCCAGCCCGCCCCGGGCCCTGACACGTCGGCGCGGGCCTCGCCGAGCTCGCCGTGGCCCGCGGCGGGCTCGGCGGGCTCGCCCCCGCCCGCCGCGGGCCCTGGCGCGTCGGCGCGGGCCTCGCCGAGCTCGCCGTGGCCCGCGGCGGGCTCGGCGGGCTCGCCCCCGCCCGCCGCGGGCCCTGGCGCATCGGCGCGGGCCTCGCCGAGCTGGCCGTGGCCCGCGGCGGGCTCGGCGGACTCTCCCCCGTCTGCCGCGGGCCCTGGTGCGTCGGCGCGGGCCTCGCCGAGCTTGCCGTGGCCCGCGCCGGGCTCGGCGGGCTCGCCCCCGCCCGCCGCGGGCCCTGGCGCGTCGGCGCGGGCCTCGCCGAGCTCGCCGTGGCCCGCGGCAGGCTCGGCGGGCTCGCCCCCGCCCGCCGCGGGCCCTGGCGCGTCGGCGCGGGCCTCGCCGAGCTCGCCGTGGCCCGCGCCGGGCTGGGCGGGCTCGCCCCCGCCCGCCGCGGGCCCTGGCGCGTCGGCGCGGGCCTCGCCGAGCTCGCCGTGGCCCGCGGCGGGCTCGGCGGGCTCGCCCCCGCCCGCCGCGGGCCCTGGCGCGTCGGCGCGGGCCTCGCCGAGCTCGCTGTGGCCCGCGGCGGGCTCGGCGGGCTCGCCCCCGCCCGCCGCGGGCCCTGGCGCGTCGGCGCGGGCCTCGCCGAGCTCGCCGTGGCCCGCGGCGGGCTGGGCGGGCTCGCACCCGCCCGCCGCGGGCCCTGGCGCGTCGGCGCGGGCCTCGCCGAGCTGGCCGTGGCCCGCAGCGGGCTCGGCGGGCTCGCCCCCGCCCGCCGCGGGCCCTGGCGCATCGGCACGGACTTCGCCGAGCTCGCCGTGGCCCGCGGCGGGCTCGGCGGGCTCGCCCCCGCCCGCCGCGGGCCCTGGCGCGTCGGCGCGGGCCTCGCCGAGCTCGCCGTGGCCCGCGCCGGGTTCGGCGGGCTCGCCCCCGCCCGCCCCGGGCCCTGGCGCGTCGGCGCGGGCCTCGCCGAGCTCGCCGTGGCCCGCGCCGGGCCCGGCGGGCTCGCCCCCGCCCGCCCCGGGCCCTGGCGCGTCGGCGCGGGCCTCGTCGAGCTGGCCGTGGCCCGCGGCGGGCTCGGCGGGCTCGCCCCCGCCCGCCGCGGGCCCTGGCGCGTCGGCGCGGGCCTCGCCGAGCTCGCCGTGGCCCGCGCCGGGCCCGGCGGGCTCGCCCCCGCCCGCCCCGGGCCCTGGCGCGTCGGCGCGGGCCTCGCCGAGCTTGCCGTGGCCCGCGGCGGGCTCGGCGGGCTCGCCCCTGCCCGCCCCGGGCCCTGGCGCGTCGGCGCGGGCCTCGCCGAGCTCGCCGTGGCCCGCGCCGGGCTCGGTGGGCTCGCCCCAGCCCGCCCCGGGCCCTGGCACGTCGGCGCGGGCCTCGCCGAGCTCGCCGTGGCCCGCGGCGGGCTCGGCGGGCTCGCCCCCGCCCGCCGCGGGCCCTGGCGCATCGGCGCGGGCCTCGCCGAGCTGGCCGTGGCCCGCGGCGGGCTCGGCGGACTCTCCCCCGTCTGCCGCGGGCCCTGGTGCGTCGGCGCGGGCCTCGCCGAGCTTGCCGTGGCCCGCGCCGGGCTCGGCGGGCTCGCCCCCGCCCGCCGCGGGCCCTGGCGCGTCGGCGCGGGCCTCGCCGAGCTCGCCGTGGCCCGCGGCAGGCTCGGCGGGCTCGCCCCCGCCCGCCGCGGGCCCTGGCGCGTCGGCGCGGGCCTCGCCGAGCTCGCCGTGGCCCGCGCCGGGCTGGGCGGGCTCGCCCCCGCCCGCCGCGGGCCCTGGCGCGTCGGCGCGGGCCTCGCCGAGCTCGCCGTGGCCCGCGGCGGGCTCGGCGGGCTCGCCCCCGCCCGCCGCGGGCCCTGGCGCGTCGGCGCGGGCCTCGCCGAGCTCGCTGCGGCCCGCGGCGGGCTCGGCGGGCTCGCCCCCGCCCGCCGCGGGCCCTGGCGCGTCGGCGCGGGCCTCGCCGAGCTCGCCGTGGCCCGCGGCGGGCTGGGCGGGCTCGCCCCCGCCCGCCGCGGGCCCTGGCGCGTCGGCGCGGGCCTCGCCGAGCTGGCCGTGGCCCGCAGCGGGCTCGGCGGGCTCGCCCCCGCCCGCCGCGGGCCCTGGCGCATCGGCGCGGACTTCGCCGAGCTCGCCGTGGCCCGCGGCGGGCTCGGCGGGCTCGCCCCCGCCCGCCGCGGGCCCTGGCGCGTCGGCGCGGGCCTCGCCGAGCTCGCCGTGGCCCGCGCCGGGTTCGGCGGGCTCGCCCCCGCCCGCCGCGGGCCCTGGCGCGTCGGGGCGGGCCTCGCCGAGCTCGCCGTGGCCCGCGGCGGGCTCAGCGGGCTCGCCCCCGCCCGCCCCGGGCCCTGGCGCGTCGGCGCGGGCCTCGCCGAGCTCGCCGTGGCCCGCGCCGGGCCCGGCGGGCTCGCCCCCGCCCGCCCCGGGCCCTGGCGCGTCGGCGCGGGCCTCGTCGAGCTGGCCGTGGCCCGCGGCGGGCTCGGCGGGCTCGCCCCCGCCCGCCGCGGGCCCTGGCGCGTCGGCGCGGGCCTCGCCGAGCTCGCTGTGGCCCGCGCCGGGGCCGGGGGGCTCGCCCCCGCCCGCCGCGGGCCCTGGCGCGTCGGCGCGGGCCTCGCCGAGCTCGCCGTGGCCCGCGGCGGGCTCGGCGGGCTCGCCCCCGTCCGCCGCGGGCCCTGGCGCGTCGGCGTGGGCCTCGCCGAGCTGGCCGTGGCCCGCGCCGGGCCCGGCGGGCTCGCCCCCGCCCGCCCCGGGCCCTGGCGCGTCGGCGCGGGCCTCGCCGAGCTGGCCGTGGCCCGCGGCGGGCTCGGCGGGCTCGCCCCCGCCCGCCGCGGGCCCTGGCGCGTCGGCGCGGGCCTCGCCGAGCTCGCCGTGGCCCGCGGCGGGCTCGGCGGGCTCGCCCCTGCCCGCCCCGGGCCCTGGCGCGTCGGCGCGGGCCTCGCCGAGCTCGCCGTGGCCCGCGGCGGGCTCGGCGGGCTCGCCCCCGCCCGCCGCGGGCCCTGGCGCGTCGGCGCGGGCCTCACCGAGCTCGCCGTGGCCCGCGGCGGGCTCGGCGGGCTCGCCCCCGCCCGCCGCGGGCCCTGGCGCGTCGGCGCGGGCCTCGCCGAGCTCGCCGTGGCCCGCGGCGGGCTCGGCGGGCTCGCCCCCGCCCGCCGCGGGCCTGGCGCGTCGGCGCGGGCCTCGCCGAGCTCGCCGTGGCCCGCGCCGGGCTCGGCGGGCTCGCCCCCGCCCGCCCCGGGGCCTGGCGCGTCGGCGCGGGCTTCGCCGAGCTTGCCGTGGCCCGCGGCGGGCTCGGCGGGCTCGCCCCTGCCCGCCCCGGGCCCTGGCGCGTCGGCGCGGGCCTCGCCGAGCTCGCCGTGGCCCGCGCCGGGCTCGGTGGGCTCGCCCCAGCCCGCCCCGGGCCCTGACACGTCGGCGCGGGCCTCGCCGAGCTCGCCGTGGCCCGCGGCGGGCTCGGCGGGCTCGCCCCCGCCCGCCGCGGGCCCTGGCGCGTCGGCGCGGGCCTCGCCGAGCTCGCCGTGGCCCGCGGCGGGCTCGGCGGGCTCGCCCCCGCCCGCCGCGGGCCCTGGCGCATCGGCGCGGGCCTCGCCGAGCTGGCCGTGGCCCGCGGCGGGCTCGGCGGACTCTCCCCCGTCTGCCGCGGGCCCTGGTGCGTCGGCGCGGGCCTCGCCGAGCTTGCCGTGGCCCGCGCCGGGCTCGGCGGGCTCGCCCCCGCCCGCCGCGGGCCCTGGCGCGTCGGCGCGGGCCTCGCCGAGCTCGCCGTGGCCCGCGGCAGGCTCGGCGGGCTCGCCCCCGCCCGCCGCGGGCCCTGGCGCGTCGGCGCGGGCCTCGCCGAGCTCGCCGTGGCCCGCGCCGGGCTGGGCGGGCTCGCCCCCGCCCGCCGCGGGCCCTGGCGCGTCGGCGCGGGCCTCGCCGAGCTCGCCGTGGCCCGCGGCGGGCTCGGCGGGCTCGCCCCCGCCCGCCGCGGGCCCTGGCGCGTCGGCGCGGGCCTCGCCGAGCTCGCTGTGGCCCGCGGCGGGCTCGGCGGGCTCGCCCCCGCCCGCCGCGGGCCCTGGCGCGTCGGCGCGGGCCTCGCCGAGCTCGCCGTGGCCCGCGGCGGGCTGGGCGGGCTCGCACCCGCCCGCCGCGGGCCCTGGCGCGTCGGCGCGGGCCTCGCCGAGCTGGCCGTGGCCCGCAGCGGGCTCGGCGGGCTCGCCCCCGCCCGCCGCGGGCCCTGGCGCATCGGCACGGACTTCGCCGAGCTCGCCGTGGCCCGCGGCGGGCTCGGCGGGCTCGCCCCCGCCCGCCGCGGGCCCTGGCGCGTCGGCGCGGGCCTCGCCGAGCTCGCCGTGGCCCGCGCCGGGTTCGGCGGGCTCGCCCCCGCCCGCCCCGGGCCCTGGCGCGTCGGCGCGGGCCTCGCCGAGCTCGCCGTGGCCCGCGCCGGGCCCGGCGGGCTCGCCCCCGCCCGCCCCGGGCCCTGGCGCGTCGGCGCGGGCCTCGTCGAGCTGGCCGTGGCCCGCGGCGGGCTCGGCGGGCTCGCCCCCGCCCGCCGCGGGCCCTGGCGCGTCGGCGCGGGCCTCGCCGAGCTCGCCGTGGCCCGCGCCGGGCCCGGCGGGCTCGCCCCCGCCCGCCCCGGGCCCTGGCGCGTCGGCGCGGGCCTCGCTGAGCTCGCCGTGGCCCGCGGCGGGCTCGGCGGGCTCGCCCCCGCCCGCCGCGGGCCCTGGCGCGTCGGCGCGGGCCTCGCCGAGCTCGCCGTGGCCCGCGGCGGGCTCGGCGGGCTCGCCCCCGCCCGCCGCGGGCCCTGGCGCGTCGGCGCGGGCCTCGCCGAGCTCGCCGTGGCCCGCGACGGGCTCGGCGGGCTCGCCCCCGCCCGCCCCGGGCCCTGGCGCGTCGGCGCGGGCCTCGCCGAGCTCGCCGTGGCCCGCGGCGGGCTCGGCGGGCTCGCCCCCGCCCGCCCCGGGCCCTGGCGCGTCGGCGTGGGCCTCGCCGAGCTCGCCGTGGCCCGCGGCGGGCTCGGCGGGCTCGCCCCCGCCCGCCCCGGGCCCTGGCGCGTCGGCGCGGGCCTCGCCGAGCTCGCCGTGGCCCGAGGCGGGCTCGGCGGGCTCGCCCCCGCCCGCCCCGGGCCCTGGCGCGTCGGCGCGGGCCTCGCCGAGCTCGCCGTGGCCCGCGGCGGGCTCGGCGGGCTCGCCCCCGCCCGCCGCGGGCCCTGGCGCGTCGGCGCGGGCCTCGCCGAGCTCGCCGTGGCCCGCGCCGGGCTCGGCGGGCTCGCCCCCGCCCGCCGCGGGCCCTGGCGCGTCGGCGCGGGCCTCGCCGAGCTGGCCGTGGCCCGCGGCGGGCTCGGCGGGCTCGCCCCCGCCCGCCGCGGGCCCTGGCGCGTCGGCGCGGGCCTCGCCGAGCTCGCCGTGGCCCGCGGCGGGCTCGGCGGGCTCGCCCCCGCCCGCCGCGGGCCCTGGCGCGTCGGCGCGGTCCTCGCCGAGCTCGCCGTGGCCCGCGGCGGGCCCGGCGGGCTCGCCCCCGCCCGCCGCGGGCCCTGGCGCGTCGGCGCGGGCCTCGCCGAGCTTGCCGTGGCCCGCGCCGGGCTCGGCGGGCTCGCCCCCGCCCGCCGCGGGCCCTGGCGCGTCGGCGCGGGCCTCGCCGAGCTCGCCGTGGCCCGCGCCGGGCTCGGCGGGCTCGCCCCCGCCCGCCGCGGGCCCTGGCGCGTCGGCGCGGGCCTCGCCGAGCTCGCCGTGGCCCGCGGCGGGCTCGGCGGGCTCGCCCCCGCCCGCCCCGGGCCCTGGCGCGTCGGCGCGGGCCTCGCCGAGCTCGCCGTGGCCCGCGGCGGGCTCGGCGGGCTCGCCCCCGCCCGCCGCGGGCCCTGGCGCGTCGGCGCGGGCCTCGCCGAGCTGGCCGTGGCCCGCGGCGGGCTCGGCGGGCTCGCCCCCGCCCGCCCCGGGCCCTGGCGCGTCGGCGCGGGCCTCGCCGAGCTCGCCGTGGCCCGCGCCGGGCTCGGCGGGCTCGCCCCCGCCCGCCGCGGGCCCTGGCGCGTCGGCGCGGGCCTCGCCGAGCTCGCCGTGGCCCGCGGCGGGCTCGGCGGGCTCGGCGGGCTCGCCTCCGCCCGCCGCGGGCCCAGGCGCGTCGGCGCGGGCCTCGCCGAGCTGGCCGTGGCCCGCGGCGGGCTCGGCGGGCTCGCCCCCGCCCGCCGCGGGCCCTGGCGCGTCGGCGCGGGCCTCGCCGAGCTCGCCGTGGCCCGCGGCGGGCTCGGCGGGCTCGCCCCCGCCCGCCGCGGGCCCTGGCGCGTCGGCGCGGGCCTCGCCGAGCTGGCCGTGGCCCGCGGCGGGCTCGGCGGGCTCGCCCCCGCCCGCCGCGGGCCCTGGCGCGTCGGCGCGGGCCTCGCCGAGCTCGCCGTGGCCCGCGGCGGGCTCGGCGGGCTCGCCCCCACCCGCCCCGGGCCCTGGCGCGTCGGCGCGGGCCTCGCCGAGCTCGCCGTGGCCCGCGCCGGGCTCGGCGGGCTCGCCCCCGCCCGCCGCGGGCCCTGGCGCGTCGGCGCGGGCCTCGCCGAGCTGGCCGTGGCCCGCGGCGGGCTCGGCGGGCTCGCCCCCGCCCGCCGCGGGCCCTGGCGCGTCGGCGCGGGCCTCGCCGAGCTCGCCGTGGCCCGCGGCGGGCTCGGCGGGCTCGCCCCCGCCCGCCGCGGGCCCTGGCGCGTCGGCGCGGTCCTCGCCGAGCTCGCCGTGGCCCGCGGCGGGCCCGGCGGGCTCGCCCCCGCCCGCCGCGGGCCCTGGCGCGTCGGCGCGGGCCTCGCCGAGCTTGCCGTGGCCCGCGCCGGGCTCGGCGGGCTCGCCCCCGCCCGCCGCGGGCCCTGGCGCGTCGGCGCGGGCCTCGCCGAGCTCGCCGTGGCCCGCGCCGGGCTCGGCGGGCTCGCCCCCGCCCGCCGCGGGCCCTGGCGCGTCGGCGCGGGCCTCGCCGAGCTCGCCGTGGCCCGCGGCGGGCTCGGCGGGCTCGCCCCCGCCCGCCGCGGGCCCTGGCGCGTCGGCGCGGGCCTCGCCGAGCTCGCCGTGGCCCGCGGCGGCTCGGCGGGCTCGCCCCCGCCCGCCGCGGGCCCTGGCGCGTCGGCGCGGGCCTCGCCGAGCTGGCCGTGGCCCGCGGCGGGCTCGGCGGGCTCGCCCCCGCCCGCCCCGGGCCCTGGCGCGTCGGCGCGGGCCTCGCCGAGCTCGCCGTGGCCCGCGCCGGGCTCGGCGGGCTCGCCCCCGCCCGCCGCGGGCCCTGGCGCGTCGGCGCGGGCCTCGCCGAGCTCGCCGTGGCCCGCGGCGGGCTCGGGCGGGCTCGCCTCCGCCCGCCGCGGGCCCAGGCGCGTCGGCGCGGGCCTCGCCGAGCTGGCCGTGGCCCGCGGCGGGCTCGGCGGGCTCGCCCCCGCCCGCCGCGGGCCCTGGCGCGTCGGCGCGGGCCTCGCCGAGCTCGCCGTGGCCCGCGCCGGGCTCGGCGGGCTCGCCCCCGCCCGCCGCGGGCCCTGGCGCGTCGGCGCGGGCCTCGCCGAGCTCGCCGTGGCCCGCGGCGGGCTCGGCGGGCTCGCCTCCGCCCGCCGCGGGCCCAGGCGCGTCGGCGCGGGCCTCGCCGAGCTGGCCGTGGCCCGCGGCGGGCTCGGCGGGCTCGCCCCCGCCCGCCGCGGGCCCTGGCGCGTCGGCGCGGGCCTCGCCGAGCTCGCCGTGGCCCGCGCCGGGCTCGGCGGGCTCGCCCCCGCCCGCCGCGGGCCCTGGCGCGTCGGCGCGGGCCTCGCCGAGCTCGCCGTGGCCCGCGGCGGGCTCGGCGGGCTCGCCTCCGCCCGCCGCGGGCCCAGGCGCGTCGGCGCGGGCCTCGCCGAGCTGGCCGTGGCCCGCGGCGGGCTCGGCGGGCTCGCCCCCGCCCGCCGCGGGCCCTGGCGCGTCGGCGCGGGCCTCGCCGAGCTCGCCGTGGCCCGCGGCGGGCTCGGCGGGCTCGCCCCCGCCCGCCGCGGGCCCTGGCGCGTCGGCGCGGGCCTCGCCGAGCTCGCCGTGGCCCGCGGCGGGCTCGGCGGGCTCGCCCCCGCCCGCCGCGGGCCCTGGCGCGTCGGCGCGGGCCTCGCCGAGCTCGCTGTGGCCCGCGGCGGGCTCGGCGGGCTCGCCCCCGCCCGCCGCGGGCCCTGGCGCGTCTGCGCGGGCCTCGCCGAGCTCGCCGTGGCCCGCGGCGGGCTGGGCGGGCTCGCCCCCGCCCGCCGCGGGCCCTGGCGCGTCGGCGCGGGCCTCGCCGAGCTGGCCGTGGCCCGCGGCGGGCTCGGCGGGCTCGCCCCCGCCCGCCGCGGGCCTGGCGCATCGGCGCGGACTTCGCCGAGCTCGCCGTGGCCCGCGGCGGGCTCGGCGGGCTCGCCCCCGCCCGCCGCGGGCCCTGGCGCGTCGGCGCGGGCCTCGCCGAGCTCGCCGTGGCCCGCGCCGGGTTCGGCGGGCTCGCCCCCGCCCGCCGCGGGCCCTGGCGCGTCGGGGCGGGCCTCGCCGAGTTCGCCGTGGCCCGCGGCGGGCTCGGCGGGCTCGCCCCCGCCCGCCCCGGGCCCTGGCGCGTCGGCGCGGGCCTCGCCGAGCTCGCCGTGGCCCGCGCCGGGCCCGGCGGGCTCGCCCCCGCCCGCCCCGGGCCCTGGCGCGTCGGCGCGGGCCTCGTCGAGCTCGCCGTGGCCCGCGGCGGGCTCGGCGGGCTCGCCCCCGCCCGCCGCGGGCCCTGGCGCGTCGGCGCGGGCCTCGCCGAGCTCGCTGTGGCCCGCGCCGGGGCCGGGGGGCTCGCCCCCGCCCGCCGCGGGCCCTGGCGCGTCGGCGCGGGCCTCGCCGAGCTCGCCGTGTCCCGCGGCGGGCTCGGCGGGCTCGCCCCCGTCCGCCGCGGGCCCTGGCGCGTCGGCGTGGGCCTCGCCGAGCTCGCCGTGGCCCGCGCCGGGCCCGGCGGGCTCGCCCCCGCCCGCCCCCGGGCCCTTGGCGCGTCGGCGCGGGCCTCGCTGAGCGCCGTGGCCCGCGGCGGGCTCGGCGGGCTCGCCCCCGCCCGCCGCGGGCCCTGGCGCGTCGGCGCGGGCCTCGCCGAGCTCGCCGTGGCCCGCGGCGGGCTCGGCGGGCTCGCCCCCGCCCGCCGCGGGCCCTGGCGCGTCGGCGCGGGCCTCGCCGAGCTCGCCGTGGCCCGCGACGGGCTCGGCGGGCTCGCCCCCGCCCGCCCCGGGCCCTGGCGCGTCGGCGCGGGCCTCGCCGAGCTCGCCGTGGCCCGCGGCGGGCTCGGCGGGCTCGCCCCCGCCCGCCCCGGGCCCTGGCGCGTCGGCGTGGGCCTCGCCGAGCTCGCCGTGGCCCGCGGCGGGCTCGGCGGGCTCGCCCCCGCCCGCCCCGGGCCCTGGCGCGTCGGCGCGGGCCTCGCCGAGCTCGCCGTGGCCCGAGGCGGGCTCGGCGGGCTCGCCCCCGCCCGCCCCGGGCCCTGGCGCGTCGGCGCGGGCCTCGCCGAGCTCGCCGTGGCCCGCGGCGGGCTCGGCGGGCTCGCCCCCGCCCGCCGCGGGCCCTGGCGCGTCGGCGCGGGCCTCGCCGAGCTCGCCGTGGCCCGCGCCGGGCTCGGCGGGCTCGCCCCCGCCCGCCGCGGGCCCTGGCGCGTCGGCGCGGGCCTCGCCGAGCTGGCCGTGGCCCGCGGCGGGCTCGGCGGGCTCGCCCCCGCCCGCCGCGGGCCCTGGCGCGTCGGCGCGGGCCTCGCCGAGCTCGCCGTGGCCCGCGGCGGGCTCGGCGGGCTCGCCCCCGCCCGCCGCGGGCCCTGGCGCGTCGGCGCGGTCCTCGCCGAGCTCGCCGTGGCCCGCGGCGGGCCCGGCGGGCTCGCCCCCGCCCGCCGCGGGCCCTGGCGCGTCGGCGCGGGCCTCGCCGAGCTTGCCGTGGCCCGCGCCGGGCTCGGCGGGCCTCGCCCCCGCCCGCCGCGGGCCCTGGCGCGTCGGCGCGGGCCTCGCCGAGCTCGCCGTGGCCCGCGCCGGGCTCGGCGGGCTCGCCCCCGCCCGCCGCGGGCCCTGGCGCGTCGGCGCGGGCCTCGCCGAGCTCGCCGTGGCCCGCGGCGGGCTCGGCGGGCTCGCCCCCGCCCGCCCCGGGCCCTGGCGCGTCGGCGCGGGCCTCGCCGAGCTCGCCGTGGCCCGCGGCGGGCTCGGCGGGCTCGCCCCCGCCCGCCGCGGGCCCTGGCGCGTCGGCGCGGGCCTCGCCGAGCTGGCCGTGGCCCGCGGCGGGCTCGGCGGGCTCGCCCCCGCCCGCCCCGGGCCCTGGCGCGTCGGCGCGGGCCTCGCCGAGCTCGCCGTGGCCCGCGCCGGGCTCGGCGGGCTCGCCCCCGCCCGCCGCGGGCCCTGGCGCGTCGGCGCGGGCCTCGCCGAGCTCGCCGTGGCCCGCGGCGGGCTCGGCGGGCTCGGCGGGCCTCGCCTCCGCCCGCCGCGGGCCCAGGCGCGTCGGCGCGGGCCTCGCCGAGCTGGCCGTGGCCCGCGGCGGGCTCGGCGGGCTCGCCCCCGCCCGCCGCGGGCCCTGGCGCGTCGGCGCGGGCCTCGCCGAGCTCGCCGTGGCCCGCGGCGGGCTCGGCGGGCTCGCCCCCGCCCGCCGCGGGCCCTGGCGCGTCGGCGCGGGCCTCGCCGAGCTGGCCGTGGCCCGCGGCGGGCTCGGCGGGCTCGCCCCCGCCCGCCGCGGGCCCTGGCGCGTCGGCGCGGGCCTCGCCGAGCTCGCCGTGGCCCGCGGCGGGCTCGGCGGGCTCGCCCCCACCCGCCCCGGGCCCTGGCGCGTCGGCGCGGGCCTCGCCGAGCTCGCCGTGGCCCGCGCCGGGCTCGGCGGGCTCGCCCCCGCCCGCCGCGGGCCCTGGCGCGTCGGCGCGGGCCTCGCCGAGCTGGCCGTGGCCCGCGGCGGGCTCGGCGGGCTCGCCCCCGCCCGCCGCGGGCCCTGGCGCGTCGGCGCGGGCCTCGCCGAGCTCGCCGTGGCCCGCGGCGGGCTCGGCGGGCTCGCCCCCGCCCGCCGCGGGCCCTGGCGCGTCGGCGCGGTCCTCGCCGAGCTCGCGTGGCCCGCGGCGGGCCCGGCGGGCTCGCCCCCGCCCGCCGCGGGCCCTGGCGCGTCGGCGCGGGCCTCGCCGAGCTTGCCGTGGCCCGCGCCGGGCTCGGCGGGCTCGCCCCCGCCCGCCGCGGGCCCTGGCGCGTCGGCGCGGGCCTCGCCGAGCTCGCCGTGGCCCGCGCCGGGCTCGGCGGGCTCGCCCCCGCCCGCCGCGGGCCCTGGCGCGTCGGCGCGGGCCTCGCCGAGCTCGCCGTGGCCCGCGGCGGGCTCGGCGGGCTCGCCCCCGCCCGCCGCGGCCCTGGCGCGTCGGCGCGGGCCTCGCCGAGCTCGCCGTGGCCCGCGGCGGGCTCGGCGGGCTCGCCCCCGCCCGCCGCGGGCCCTGGCGCGTCGGCGCGGGCCTCGCCGAGCTGGCCGTGGCCCGCGGCGGGCTCGGCGGGCTCGCCCCCGCCCGCCCCGGGCCCTGGCGCGTCGGCGCGGGCCTCGCCGAGCTCGCCGTGGCCCGCGCCGGGCTCGGCGGGCTCGCCCCCGCCCGCCGCGGGCCCTGGCGCGTCGGCGCGGGCCTCGCCGAGCTCGCCGTGGCCCGCGGCGGGCTCGGCGGGCTCGCCTCCGCCCGCCGCGGGCCCAGGCGCGTCGGCGCGGGCCTCGCCGAGCTGGCCGTGGCCCGCGGCGGGCTCGGCGGGCTCGCCCCCGCCCGCCGCGGGCCCTGGCGCGTCGGCGCGGGCCTCGCCGAGCTCGCCGTGGCCCGCGGCGGGCTCGGCGGGCTCGCCCCCGCCCGCCGCGGGCCCTGGCGCGTCGGCGCGGGCCTCGCCGAGCTCGCCGTGGCCCGCGGCGGGCTCGGCGGGCTCGCCCCCGCCCGCCGCGGGCCCTGGCGCGTCGGCGCGGGCCTCGCCGAGCTCGCCGTGGCCCGCGGCGGGCTCGGCGGGCTCGCCCCCGCCCGCCCCGGGCCCTGGCGCGTCGGCGCGGGCCTCGCCGAGCTCGCCGTGGCCCGCGGCGGGCTCGGCGGGCTCGCCCCCACCCGCCCCGGGCCCTGGCGCGTCGGCGCGGGCCTCGCCGAGCTCGCCGTGGCCCGCGGCGGGCTCGGCGGGCTCGCCCCCGCCCGCCCCGGGCCCTGGCGCGTCGGCGCGGGCCTCGCCGAGCTCGCCGTGGCCCGCGGCGGGCTCGGCGGGCTCGCCCCCGCCCGCCGCGGGCCCTGGCGCGTCGGCGCGGGCCTCGCCGAGCTCGCCGTGGCCCGCGGCGGGCTCGGCGGGCTCGCCCCCGCCCGCCCCGGGCCCTGGCGCGTCGGCGCGGGCCTCGCCGAGCTCGCCGTGGCCCGCGGCGGGCTCGGCGGGCTCGCCCCCGCCCGCCGCGGGCCCTGGCGCGTCGGCGCGGGCCTCACCGAGCTCGCCGTGGCCCGCGGCGGGCTCGGCGGGCTCGCCCCCAAACGCCCCGGGCCCTGGCGCGTCGGCGCGGGCCTCGCCGAGCTCGCCGTGGCCCGCGGCGGGCTCGGCGGGCTCGCCCCCGCCCGCCCCGGGCCCTGGCGCGTCGGCGCGGGCTTCGCCGAGCTCGCCGTGGCCCGCGGCGGGCTCGGCGGGCTCGCCTCCGCCCGCCGCGGGCCCTGGCGCGTCGGCGCGGGCTTCGCCGAGCTCGCCGTGGCCCGCGGCGGGCTCGGCGGGCTCGCCCCCGCCCGCCCCGGGGCCCTGGCGCGTCGGCGCGGGCCTCGCCGAGCTCGCCGTGGCCCGCGCCGGGTTCGGCGGGCTCGCCCCCGCCCGCCGCGGGCCCTGGCGCGTCGGGGCGGGCCTCGCCGAGTTCGCCGTGGCCCGCGGCCGGGCTCGGCGGGCTCGCCCCCGCCCGCCCCGGGCCCTGGCGCGTCGGCGCGGGCCTCGCCGAGCTCGCCCGTGGCCCGCGCCGGGCCCGGCGGGCTCGCCCCCGCCCGCCCCGGGCCCTGGCGCGTCGGCGCGGGCCTCGTCGAGCTCGCCGTGGCCCGCGGCGGGCTCGGCGGGCTCGCCCCCGCCCGCCGCGGGCCCTGGCGCGTCGGCGCGGGCCTCGCCGAGCTCGCTGTGGCCCGCGCCGGGGCCGGGGGGCTCGCCCCCGCCCGCCGCGGGCCCTGGCGCGTCGGCGCGGGCCTCGCCGAGCTCGCCGTGTCCCGCGGCGGGCTCGGCGGGCTCGCCCCCGTCCGCCGCGGGCCCTGGCGCGTCGGCGTGGGCCTCGCCGAGCTCGCCGTGGCCCGCGCCGGGCCCGGCGGGCTCGCCCCCGCCCGCCCCGGGCCCTGGCGCGTCGGCGCGGGCCTCGCTGAGCTCGCCGTGGCCCGCGGCGGGCTCGGCGGGCTCGCCCCCGCCCGCCGCGGGCCCTGGCGCGTCGGCGCGGGCCTCGCCGAGCTCGCCGTGGCCCGCGGCGGGCTCGGCGGGCTCGCCCCCGCCGCCGCGGGCCCTGGCGCGTCGGCGCGGGCCTCGCCGAGCTCGCCGTGGCCCGCGACGGGCTCGGCGGGCTCGCCCCCGCCCGCCCCGGGCCCTGGCGCGTCGGCGCGGGCCTCGCCGAGCTCGCCGTGGCCCGCGGCGGGCTCGGCGGGCTCGCCCCCGCCCGCCCCGGGCCCTGGCGCGTCGGCGTGGGCCTCGCCGAGCTCGCCGTGGCCCGCGGCGGGCTCGGCGGGCTCGCCCCCGCCCGCCCCGGGCCCCTGGCGCGTCGGCGCGGGCCTCGCCGAGCTCGCCGTGGCCCGAGGCGGGGCTCGGCGGGCTCGCCCCCGCCCGCCCCGGGCCCTGGCGCGTCGGCGCGGGCCTCGCCGAGCTCGCCGTGGCCCGCGGCGGGCTCGGCGGGCTCGCCCCCGCCCGCCGCGGGCCCTGGCGCGTCGGCGCGGGCCTCGCCGAGCTCGCCGTGGCCCGCGCCGGGCTCGGCGGGCTCGCCCCCGCCCGCCGCGGGCCCTGGCGCGTCGGCGCGGGCCTCGCCGAGCTGGCCGTGGCCCGCGGCGGGCTCGGCGGGCTCGCCCCCGCCCGCCGCGGGCCCTGGCGCGTCGGCGCGGGCCTCGCCGAGCTCGCCGTGGCCCGCGGCGGGCTCGGCGGGCTCGCCCCCGCCCGCCGCGGGCCCTGGCGCGTCGGCGCGGTCCTCGCCGAGCTCGCCGTGGCCCGCGGCGGGCCCGGCGGGCTCGCCCCCGCCCGCCGCGGGCCCTGGCGCGTCGGCGCGGGCCTCGCCGAGCTCGCCGTGGCCCGCGCCGGGCTCGGCGGGCTCGCCCCCGCCCGCCGCGGGCCCTGGCGCGTCGGCGCGGGCCTCGCCGAGCTCGCCGTGGCCCGCGCCGGGCTCGGCGGGCTCGCCCCCGCCCGCCGCGGGCCCTGGCGCGTCGGCGCGGGCCTCGCCGAGCTCGCCGTGGCCCGCGGCCGGGCTCGGCGGGCTCGCCCCCGCCCGCCCCGGGCCCTGGCGCGTCGGCGCGGGCCTCGCCGAGCTCGCCGTGGCCCGCGGCGGGCTCGGCGGGCTCGCCCCCGCCCGCCGCGGGCCCTGGCGCGTCGGTGCGGGCCTCGCCGAGCTGGCCGTGGCCCGCGGCGGGCTCGGCGGGCTCGCCCCCGCCCGCCGCGGGCCCTGGCGCGTCGGTGCGGGCCTCGCCGAGCTCGCCGTGGCCCGCGGCGGGCTCGGCGGGCTCGCCCCCGCCCGCCGCGGGCCCTGGCGCGTCGGCGCGGGCCTCGCCGAGCTCGCCGTGGCCCGCGGCCGGGCTCGGCGGGCTCGGCCCGCCCGCCGCGGGCCCTGGCGCGTCGGCGCGGGCCTCGCCGAGCTGGCCGTGGCCCGCGGCGGGCTCGGCGGGCTCGCCCCCGCCCGCCGCGGGCCCTGGCGCGTCGGCGCGGGCCTCGCCGAGCTCGCCGTGGCCCGCGGCGGGCTCGGCG